>NC_048298.1:243188095-243434862 GCF_013100865.1 Trachemys scripta elegans | reverse complement strand
CCGGGGGCGCAGGGTCTGGAGGCATAGGGGCTGCCCGAAGCCCAAGCGCTACCGGCTTCACGGTTTGCCGGGCAGCCTCCAGACCCTGCGCATCCGGCTGGGCGCTTCCCCTCCCGGGCTCCAGCTGCGCAGGGTCCGGAGGCATGGGGGCTGCCCAAAGCCCATAGCGCTCGGCTCTTAAACAGAGCTGAAGAGTCAGGGGAGGAGCAGAGCCGCCGTGGGAGTGGGAGGGAGGAGGGGCGGAGTTAGGGCGGGGCGGGGGGGGGGGAAGGGGCGGGGCCAGGGCCCCATGGAGTGTCCTCTTTTTTTATTTGTTAAATATGGTAACCCTATATAAGCACAGGAAGCTCACTGCTTCTATAATACTCTGAGGCAGATTCATTCCTGGTATAACTCCAGTGAAGTCAGTATAAATTAGTTACACCAGGGATAAATTAAATCTATTTCTCTTATAAAATTTTATACATATATAAATTGCAACAAATATTGTTCTGTACAGCCAAAACCCAAATGTAAATCAATTAAAATGAATTGAATATTTACAGTACTTTCTCCTGTTATTTAAAAACACATCTTGTCTTCCTTCAGCTTTCATATTTTCAATTTCTTTACAAATCCCTCCTGTAAACACACGTTGTTTCTTTGGTTTAAATTAGATTACCCTCCCCCCCGTTGTTTAGTTGGCTGACCAAGATATTTATTTGGAGCTGGATATTAATTTGTTGTTATTGTACCATTTTGCCATTGCAGAAATGCATTTTGCAGTGCAGTGGAATAAAAATTCCAAGTAAATGACGTTGACTTGTATTTTTGTTAAGATGTTTTTTTTTTTTTCCCACACAAGGTTAGCTGTTCAGTCAGCTTGGGTATACATCTGAAAGCCATGAGGATATATATTATCATGGATGCACAAGCTGAGAGAGAAAGACAGATTGAAAATTACTGCATTCAACAAACAAAGTCAATAGTATCCTTTTGTTTATGACAGACATGACTTTTAATGTGAACTCTCAAAATGGCCTTTTAAAGTGGAGTGCATTTTATGAATATTCTTGAAATTTCTCATATATATTCTTTAATGTCAGTTCATGCAGTAATAACTTTCAGCAAGCAGATGTGACAGGAATGTTGGCCTGACATATTTTATTTTCTATCAGCTGGCTTTTTGATTCTTTCTGTGAGGAGAGGGAAAGAGAAAATGTCTGTCTCTATCAATTCTGACATATTTACTCTAGGTAATTCCTTTTTTTGACAACTTCTAAGAAAATCAATAATCTTCCATGTATACCAAGTACACTATTTTCCACAGATCTTTAGTGAAGTAATTATTTAGTGGACTTTGGAGGGAACATGATTTTTAAACACATTCATGTCATTATTCATTCTGTGTTTTAATTCGCAGACAAGCACAATATGCTCAAGACATATATCATACAAACAGGACTGGACTGCAACTTGGAGTATATTCTTTCCCAGTGGGATACTAGAGGCAAGATACTGAATAAACCATTAACTGCTTTCTCCTCCCTGGAGCAGATGGATGGAGCAAGAGTGGAGTGTTGGCTCCAGCTCCCCAACACACAGCTAAGATGGCACAGGAAGTGTCATAATTTAATGCTGGTGTATGCCAGCAGCAAATTGCCATCACAGTGCAGTGTGTGTGTGAGGAGTATAGAGAGAACTGTGCCTCAGAGATGTCTCCTGGGGCTACTCCTGGGGTGGTGCAGCTTCAATGCCGCCCACCTATAGATAAAATCTAACCCTGAGTATGAGCAATCCCATACACTGAATGATTCTATTGGCCTGGGCTAAGGTGAATCATGAAATGTAACAGCACAATTGGGGAGAATCACAGACAAATAGGAGTCACAAATGGAAGGCATCTTGATGTCATACCAATGCAGGATGTGTTATTTATGTGACTGCAAGATTATTCACTACCAAAAAAAAAAAAAAAAATCTAGTTTTTTACTTTAAATTTAAAAAGGTGCTTCTACCACTTCTCTTGGAAAATTATTTTACTGTCCAACAGATCCCTATAATTGTCATCTGATAATTCATAAGGTAATAAACACTTCTCCATGTGAGTAAAATGAAATGTATCTAAAAATACAGATTCCAATTGCATTTTGCATATTAAAGCAGCCATTTTGAAAAAAAAATCAATATTATTTGTAGTCCTGGGCATATAGAAAAGATTGTAAACAAGTCCCAACCCTGCTTTAATAACAATTAACAAACTTTTAATAATAGTAATTGACTAAAAGAACACAACATTTGTACTGATCTTGATTCATGGGGTATGTTGAGAGTAAGTGAGGAGCAGAGAGAGTGTACAACAAAACTCCTCTATAGCAATTCTTAATTGTCATATAGTCCCTTAAGGGTCTTAATCTAAGCAGTCCATAGGTTGCTTGAATTTACATTTTGGCAGAATCCAGAGAAGCATCAGAAACAGGGACCGGCATGTACCTCTCTTCTGGGTATATTCTCTTCTGCATCCAGTTTTGGTGCAAGAGAGAATCTGATTATGCAGTAACTATATGCCAGGGGTCGGCAACCTTTCAGAAGTGGTGTGCCGAGTCTTCATTTATTCACTCTGATTTAAGGTTTCGCGTGCCAGTAATACACTTTAACGTTTTTAGAAGGTCTCTTTCTATGTCTATAATACATAACTACACTATTATGTATGTAAAGTAAATAAGGTTTTTAAAATGTTTAAGAAGCTTCATTTAAAATTAAATTAAAATGCAGAGTCCCTCAGACCGGTGGCCAGGACACGGGCAGTGTGAGTGACACTGAAAATCAGCTCGTGTGCCGCCTTCGGCACGCGTGCCATAGGTTGCCTACCCCTGCTATATGCATTTCCAATTCATGCAGTTTTTGCCCTAAATAATGTGGTAGCTTCAGCTGGTGTTTCCTGGATTGTTTTAACCACTGGTGGCCTAGAAGACCTTACCACTGTCAGCTAGACGATGTTTGGTAAGCTCAGGCTGTAGGAAGCTGAAAACATATGCACCTTTCAAAGGTGCTCTATAGGAATTTCCATCATAGAATATCAGGGTTGGAAGGTAACTAGATTGGTCATCTAGTCCAATCCCCTGCTCAAAGCAGGACCGACACCAACTAAATCAGTGGTTCTCAAACTAGGGCCACTGCTTGTTCAGGGAAAGCCCCTGGCAAGCTGGGCCGGGTTTGTTTACCTGCCACATCCACAGGTTTGGCCGATCACGGCTCCCACTGGCCCCGGTTCGCCGCTCCAGGCCAATGGGGGCTGCAGGAAGCGGTGCAGGCCAAGGAATGTGCTGGCCGCCCTTCTTGCAGCCCCCTTTGGCCTGGAGTGGCGAACCGTGGCCAGTGGGAGCCGCGAGCGGCCAAACCTGTGGACGTGGCAGGTAAACAAACTGGCCTGGCCTGCAAGGGGCTTTCCCTGAACAAGCAGCGGCCCTAGTTTGAGAACCACTGAACTAAATCATCCCAGCCAGGGATTTGTCAAGCCTGACCTTAAAAACCTCCTAAAAAATCCTTTATAGAATTTAAATTTTAGGGCCTAGACTACTTGACAGTGTTCTTTGAAATATTAACAAGGACTAAAGAGAACAATAAGAACATCAAAATATTTGTTTTTTCAAAAATATGCCCAACCTAAACTAAGAAAAATCTTAAATGATGATTCAACAGCAGAACATGATCAGTTTTCTGAAGAGAGCACTGGGGTTAATTAATGAAAAAGAGTGTTTATAATGTATGGCCAAGCTGATCGAAATCATACCAAAAAAGCCATTATGATAAAATATCCTCATCATTTGTATTCTTGGGCATGGAAAAGATTGTAAACAAATTCCAACCCTGCTTTAATAAAATTAACACATTTTAATAATAGTAATTAATAAAAAGAACACAGCTTTTGTACTCATCTTGATGCATGGGGTGGGCTGAGGCTAAGTGAGGAGCAGAGAGAAAGCAATGGGTTTTCCCCCAAAATGTTTTTTTTTTTTATATAATAAGACAGATCACATACTGTGTAGGCATAGTGGCATGAAGGCTAATTGTTGCTAGAAACTATTTCCACATAGTTTAGCTGTAACAAATGCTGGAATTACTTTCCTCAGATAAATATAAAAGCATAGTTTATATCAGTAAGTCAGTATTGTGACATTCTGTACCTCGGGGGAGCACCCTGCACCTCCATGTTCATCCTTATAATATGATTGTGTGGTATACAATGCAAAGTTTGTCACGTCGGATGTCTTCAGAAGGCTCATGATGCACTGAGCATTGTTGTTATAGTAATGTTATAGGTTGTAATTTCATGTATATAGTTATGAAGCTGAAAATGTGTCCTCATAGCTTAAAACAAGCCCAGGCAAAAACTCCCCAGGAGCAGAGGCCCAGGCAAAACTCTCCGGAAGCAGAGGGGCAGTTCACACCTCATCAGGACATGTATGGGACAAACTCAGCCCAGCCTCACAAGAACAAAGGACACTGGCCTAGGCAGCAACAAAGGATCTGTTGGACTCTCGAGTGAGTCACTCCCCCTTCCCTTGGTCAGTTTGGGACTATGATAAGGTAATGCTCACCTGACTCTGAGGGGGGCGGGGCGTCAAAGCCAAGAGGGAAGAAAGAACATGATACAAGGAAGAGATCTTTGCCATACTCTTCCTCTCTCTTCCACCTCCATCTACAGACATCACCAACAAACGACTGAAGCGCTGATCAAAGGGGAGAGTCTGGCCGTGTTGAGAAGCATTTAAGTTTGTAAGGGCACTGAAAGTGTCAAGATCAGCTTAGAATGCATTTTGCTTTTATTTCATTTGACCAAATCTGACTTGTGCTTTCACTTATAGTCACTTAAAATCTATCTTTTTTTAGTTAATAAATTTGTTTGTTGATTCTACCTGAAGCAGTGCATTTGGTTTGAAGCGTGTCAGAGACTAGCCTTGGGATAAAAGCCTGGTACATATCAATTTCTTTGTTAAACTGACAAACTCATATAAGCTTGCAACATACAGCGGGCATAACTGGACACTGCAAGACAGAGGTTCCTAGGGTTGTGTCTGGGACTGGAGATATTAGCTAATATTGTTCGGTTGCACAATCCAAGCAGCGGCTGGCCAAAAGTGCTCACTCATGTAGCTGGGAGCAGCTTACATGACAGAGGCTGTGCATGAACAACCCAGGAGTGGGGGTTCTCACAGCAGAGCAGGGTGAGGCTGGGTCCCAGCATCGAGGATTGGAGTCACCTAGCAGATCACCACTCCAGATAACACCAGGTTAACTGTTCCTAGAAACTATTTCCACATAGTTTAGCTGTAATAAATGCTGGGATTACTTTCCTCACATAAATATAAAAGCACAGTTTATATCAGTAAGGCAGTATATTATATTGAAACATCACAGGGAATAGTTCCCAGAAAGAGGCACAGAAAGGGATCATCAGTGTATAGTTGTTTCTGTAAACATGGAAGAGAAGTAAATTCAGATCTGGTGATTAACACTAAGGTTTACTTAGACAAAATTATATGGAATTGTCAGGCTCGGATTTCAAAGCTTGCTCTCTGAATCAAGAAGGAAAAAAAGCTGTCCCTGAAAGTAATCAGATATACGATTTCCTCTTTTAGAAAGATGGTATAATTACGGCAATCTTTCCTAGACCAAAAATTTCCTAGAGCCCTCATTACTATTACAACCCCCAGTAATGAAAACTATATTATTTTTCCCATTACATACAATCTCCAACACTTGGATTTGGGTCATATTGCATTTAACATCGATATGAGAATTTAGAGTCAGCAGCAATTCAAAGAGAAATTATCTTGCACAGAACTCAATAGTGGAAGTCAGCTTTCACAGAATTAATTTGTAAACATATGAACATCTATCTGTATACTTGTAAATATGTGAGCTAAATGCAAAACTTCTAATGTAATTTCCCAATATTATTGCTATATACATGGTAAAATGCTTTATGCATAAACATGAAATCTAATGACCTTGCTAAACTAATTACTAATGTAAGAAGTCATTTATGCACAGAATACTTATATTAATGGAAAAGTAATTAACCATTTAACACTACATAAGCAACTTTCTCACCCAACTCAGGAAGACAAGATTTATCTCTCCAAAAAATGTTAACAACTTCTTTAATAACTATTTAAGATAAAGACTCTCTTTAAAAAAAACTATTTAATTAAAAAAGAAAAGAACCATTTCAAGATCTAAAAACACATTTACACAAGGAACACAAAAGTTTGGACTTTTTAAAATAAAAGTTTCAAATCCTGTTAACCCAGATGAAATTTTAAAAATACCTCAGAAAATGGACTGACTAAAAAGAAAGAGTTAAAATTAACTTTAAAAGCCATCTGCGGCTTTCCTCATGCAAGAAAATAAAGACAATTAGAAGTATGTGGTATATTTATTTGGTAAGCTACATATTTAGGAGCTGAAGGTGTCACCAAACCAAACCCAGAGGCATAGACCCAGTGAAAGGATGACAGCAGCAAACTTCAAATCTAAACAAGCCTGAAAAAGAGATGAATTTTCCCATAATTTCATGAAAATAGCAAAGAGATGAGTATTCATATTCTGAAATGGGCACCCGTCATTTTCCAGCTCAAGCACTCCTCAGTTCATCCCATCCATCTCTACAAGCAAGCTGGCAAAGACAGCTAAGAAAAAGAAGAGAACAACCACACAGCAGCAGCAAAAAAAGGTTTACCTAGATGACAAAATTCATGGTGAGATTGAAGTAGCCACAAGTACTACCAAGTGATTAGATTAAAAAATTCTTGTAATGGTATTATTGGAAAACTGGTTGTGATGTTATTTGATTAAACTATGACCATGTAGATCATTGTTGCTACCGCTGTTACATAATTGCAACAAATCTTGTACAAAATGTGTCATGTAAGATGTCTATGGAAAGGTTATGATTTGCTGAATATGATTATGCTATTTGTATGCATGTATCAATTTTGTAGCTGAAGTTAGGAATATTAACTATGTACCTGTATACTAAGGTGTTTGTTTCTGGGTAGCACCAACAAGCTGTTTAGCTAGCACATTGTGAAGGAACTATTCAAGTAGAATGGCCCATTCAAGGACACAACTTACAATGGAAGACACTTATCTACCCTTAATGGACTTTCCTGTTATGACTGAGCGAAGTCATGCATGGACATATGACTTGCCCATGTGACTCCATACTCTATCTTTTACTTGTAATTTTCCACTAGCTGTGCTGAGGGCTTTGTTTGAAACAATGGATTTTCCCCTCCACATGGCAGAGGCTATAAAAGGCGCTGGAAATATCTCCATTTTGCCTCTTTCCTGCTCAAGTCTCTGGACTATGAACTTACACTAATGGGAGCATTCTAACCAAGGGACTGAGGACCTTCCAATGATTTGGAAGCAACCAGAGACTTGATTTAAGCCAGCAGTTTATTCCATCACTGCTACAAGCCTGATCCAAGAACTTTGCAATTAATGTATGTATTTGATTCCTTTAAACAATTTTAACTTTCACATTTCTTTCTTTTTATAAATAAACCTTTAGATTTTAGATACTAAAGGATTGGCAACAGGGTGATTTTGGGGTAAGATCTGAGTTATATATTGACCTGGATGTGTGGCTGGTCCTTTGGGGGATCAGAAGAACCTTTTATCTGATTAAATTGGTTTTAAAGAACCACTCATCTTTAAGCCTAGTGGTTTTGGTGGTGATACATACAGCCATTTTTAGCTGTTAATGCCTATCTTTTTGACTGTTTTTATAAAAGAATCAATATTTTTCTTTAGTTATTATCCAAAGCATTTCTAATTTAGTGATTATTGCAAAGTTAAACTGGTTCATCACTGAATGAAAAGTAGCATGGTATTGTCTCTGCAAAGTAAACTCATTTAGTTGTAACACAGATTTGTTATTTAAGTCTCTTCAATACTTAAATCAATTCAGTACATAAAATGAGTAATCTTTTATTCTAAAAAAATGCTTCTAGTTGGGACAAGAAAATATTAGAAAATTCAATACTTCTATTGGGATGTACCATGTTTAGCTACGATTTGTGATTTCAGAATCAAGTCAATGCCATAACAGTAGTATAATGGCTTATAAATCAAGTGTTAGAATAGTAGATGATAGTAAAAAGTCACTTTTTAAAGCTCTCTGCTTCTGGGTTCTTGATATAGATACATTGCAGTCCGGCTCTCAATTCCACTAAAGTCTAGCATGCAACACACTTCTCCTGCTGTTCCTAGATGCCACGGGTCAAATTAAGTAAATGGAGTTGCACCTAAACTCTCCTAGGCTTGATTTGGCCCTGTATCTGAAATTCCTACAATACAGCATTAATAGGTTTATGGGTTAGATTCTTAGCAATAAATTTCCTGAATCTGGAACTAACAGAACAAATCTCTGGTTCCTCATATCAGTAACATACAGTAGATATTCATTCAGGACCCAGTTAAGCAATATATTTAAGCAGATGCCTAACTTTAAGCATGTGGGTAGCCCCACTGACCTCAATGGAATTAGTCATGCTCTTAAATTAGGTCCATATTTAGCAAGGTACTTAAGTCAAGGCCATATTCAAAGCCCAGTGAAGTTAATAGATTGATTACCACAGGCTTTTGATCAGGCCATGTATATAATATCTTGTAGGGACTATACAAATTGCTGGCTATATCTAATAATAAATCAGGGAAACATATCACTCGTGTTTTGCCATGCACCTGGAACACTTCACTTTAACAATGCCAAATAGTTTGATTTGATAGAATTACTTTCACATAAGATATGTATAATTTACAATAAGCTAAATTGTAATTTACCTTAAGTAAACTATGCAGACATCCATTCAAAAGTAAGGTATTTCCTTTTTCTCTCAATGGCTGATATGAACTCAAAGAAAAAAAACCATTTAATATGGAGTTAATTAGTTTCTTGACCTCTCAGGTGAGAGCTGTAACTCTGAAAAACTCTGGTAAAAGAAGAAGATGATATGGCTGGGTTGGCTGCAATTTTCTGAGTCTTTTATTGTTTGTCTACCTCTATTCTATATGATTCAGCAACCTTCAGATATTCTAGGAGGAGACAGGAAAGGATTCTCATCAGTAAACTTTATTTTCTTTCTGACTCAAACTTTCTTTCACGCCATCAATCTATTTATACTTCACCTATGAAGGATTTTCAGGGAAGATTTCCCAGTGGCCAGATTTATTGCAAATTAATTTACTAAGACAGGACATATGTTATATGTCAGCTTAATTTCTTGGATGGGGGAGGATAAGGTAACCATATAACAAACTATTTTGTCCCTATGAAACACAGTAATATACTGCTCATTTTACTATTCTTTGTATGCAGCTGTGAAAATATTGCTCATGCTGCTGTTCTGTTCATGACATGCTGCTACAACTATCACCTGTATTATGTTTTTCTCTACCGTTATAATCCACTAAGAGAAACGAAGAACTTATTGTAGACTTCACAGAAGGGACTTTCTTTACAAAATCAAACAATGGTCATGAAAATAGAACATTGGCTTCAGCTTTTCACATTGTCATTTACATATGCGAAGGGCTAGATAATGCATTTAGGCACTGTTCTGAATAGAAGGAAGCGACAAAGCCAACCCAGCTCCAGAGGTTGCATAGAGAAGCACAATACCAGGACTGAGTGTGCACAGCTTGTTTCCCACAAGGCACCTAAACACCTTTTGGTACCATGACTGCACCCTGCTGCCCGTCCAACTTCACCTATTTTGGGGTGATTTTAAGGGTACATTGAAGGAGCTCTCTCTGCACTTTCCTGTACCCATCCCTAGTTCTTGAGTGGGTACAAAATAGGTGCAGAGGCCTTGCCCCCTACCCCCTATAAAGCCACACAAAAATTTGGGATAAACTGGTGCAAAATAATTAAGTTTTCATGCACTATTTATTTTGCATTTCTATTAATCTGGGTACAGTAACCAATATTTTCCAGTTCTACTGTGTTCTTTTAATACAGTTCCACAAACACTCAGTCACTGTGGATGTATTTGTCCTGCAATTCAAACATGCTGGTAGCACACATCTTTTGTGTGACGTTATGGTTATTATTAATCATTGATATTATGGTAGAAGCCTATGTAAGGTGATGTATCCATTTCTGTAGGTTTGTGCGAGCTTTGAGAAACTTCAGCAAACAGAGGCACCCAGAGGACTTAAGCACTCAGTGCCCCATTGTGATAGGCGCTGTATACAGTAAGTGATAATCCCTGTCCCAAAGAGCTTGCAGTTCAAAAAAACAAAACTTCAGAAGTGGATGAGGCAAACAGTGTAACAAAAATTATACAGTGTTTTGGCACAAATCTTAGCCGATCAGCAGCAATCACAGCTGACAACCTGCCTAAGCTGGAAGTTTTCTGTATGGAAGAGGTGTTCCATACACCTCTTTGCTCCTGTTTTGTTGGTCTGACCCTGGGGATTAGTGGATCTGAATCAGTTCCAGACATCTATAAAAAAGGATATTGTGCAATAGGCGAATCATCCCACTACTGGTCTACTAAGATGTTCGGATCAATTGCTGTCTTTGAACCTGATAAAGTAATTTGTCTCCCAAACAGAGGAAAGTTGGTGAATCTGGGTTGCAATTTCCTGGAAACAAATGAATAGGTGTTGAGATGAGGACTTTTCTAAGTTTTTTTTTTCTTTTGAATCTGAGGTCAAGTGGATGTGCACTGAAACAGTTTCTTCCATGGGACAATTGTGTATCTGGAAGGGGAAAACACCACGTTGTGTCTAGCTGTCTCAACCAAGTTTCATTTATGAAGGTCCTTCATGTGCTAAGGATGCTTCAAGCTGCTACTTGTAAGCTTGACCTCTTCTCTTTATAGCTACAAAAATCAAGTGTGGGGCGAGGGGTCCATTGGCATAGAAACCAACACTTGACATTTATATTCTCACTTGATTTTATCCTGGCCCTTTGGGCAAAGCTATTCTTATATCACCTGGAGTCCTCATTTTACCTAGTTCAATCAGATTTGTGGCTCGAGTATAGTATGGTAACTCCCTTGTTGTCACGATAAATAATCTCTTCCTAGTAGCGGACAAAGGTCAGGGGAGAAATCCTGGCTCCATTGAAATTAATGGAAGTTTTGCTATTGATTTCAGTAGAGCTAGGATTTCAGTCCAGGTTTTATTGCTGACTCTTAAATCAATCAGTAGCATTTCCTACCATCCAACTGTGGGCCCTGGTAGGAGAGTTGGGATAGCAGTTGAACAGGACTGCTCCTGCCTTTCAGAGGGATTTCAGAGTGGTTTGGGTTAATTGCTCATACACACAGGCCTTGTCTACACTGGCAAGTTTTTGCACAGTAAAGCAGCTTTCTGCGGTGTAACTCCTGAGGTGTACACACTGCCAAGCCATTTAGTGCACAGAAACTGCGCAGTTGCAGCGCTATTAAAAAAAAAAACACCCCGACGAGAGGCGTACAGTTTTCTGCGCCGGGGCTACAGCACTGTGTAAACAGCCTGGTCGATTACAGTGCTGTGATTCGCCTCCGGAAAGTGTCCCAAAATGCTTGTTCTCACCTCTCTGGTCATCAGTTTGAACACTACTGCCCTGCCACTGTGGATACTTTGGTGGCTCGCATGACAGTTGAGAGTGGACTGAGCCAGGAGGAGGAAATCTTGGATGAGGAGGGGGAGCAGGAGGGGAACCCAGAGGCAGAGGACAACTCAGATGTCAGAGATGAATGCAGCCAGGAACTCTTTTCTACCCCGTAGGAGGCCAGCCAATCACAGTGGTCAGAGCTTGGCGAAGCGCAAACGTGATAGGAGGCCCTTGGTAAGTGGCTTTGATTTGCGGAATCGCGGCAGCAGGAGGGTTGCAGAAAGCAGGCTTGTGTCTTTATGATGCACGTACCACCACTTGCCTAGTTGATTGACTCCCTCACTTCATGGGAATCTGCCTCAGCGATCTCCACGAAACTCTCTTGGAGATACTGGGCAATCCAATACTGCAGGTTCTTTTGCTGCTTTGTTTCTTGCCCCATTAAGGGTAACTTTCCCACACCACTCTGCCGTCAATGCGGGGGAGGACCATTGCTGCACACAGGCGAGCCTCACAGGGCCAGGGCAGAAACCTCAGTCTTGGAGAAGACCCTCCCTTGATTCCCTGCTCATCCTCAGCAGCGAGATATCTTCCATAATGAACACAGCTTATGGAAAATATGGGGACAGGAATGATTATAAGCTCCCCATCCCCCAGGGCTGGCTGTTCCCAAGAGAGGCCCCAGTGTAGAGTATGGCCCTGGAACACTGATTTCCCCTGCCCCTGTGGTTACTCACCATTTTGGGGGTCTTCTGGCTCATGTGTCCTTGCCTGGGGTCAGTCAGTTAAATACAGGTATGTGAATAGTGGCTGTGTTTTAAATCACTGAATCAGTGGTCTGTGTGTTGCAAACAATACTGCTTCTGTAAAATGTTGCATTTTGGCTTGACGGATATGACCTTGGGAGCCAAGACTCCCTCTTTGTTAGCGCCGGCTGAATGGCTGCACAGAATTAGAAAGCGACCACGAAAAATTAAAGAGGACTTTCTGCGTGGTGTCATGATGCAGTCCGCAGCCAAAAAACAAGAATTGAAGGCATGGCAGGACAGCGAGAAGAGGGACCTAAAGGAGAACGTGGCACGCCAGAACGAAGCCACGGAACGGCTCTTAAAAGTTATGGAGTGCCAACTGGACACGCTCCAGGTGCTACTAGCACTGCAAACTGAGCAGCTCCATGCCCAACCTCCCCTGCAGCCGCTATTGCAAAACTCTTTTCCATGCGCCCCCCCCAGACACCGCCAACACACTCTTATCAACCTCCTGGCTCCAGTCTTTACCTGCTGCATTCCACTCGTGCCCCTTCACAGTCCAGCCCTGCGGACTCCCAGTACCCACTGTACTCAACACCCGTCCCTCTGCAGTTTAACCCTGCTTAAGAACAGTATCCACTCTAGGGTGACCAGATGTCCCGATTTTATAGGGACAGTCCCGGTTTTTGGGGCTTTTTCTTATATACTTACCTTTTACTCCCCACCCCCTGCCCTGATTTTTTACACTTGCTATCTTGTCACCCTAACCCACTCTACTGTACTCCAAAGGACAAGGTTGCATATGATACTTGGACAGACACAAATCTTAGAATCATAGAACTGGAAGGGACCTCGAGAGGTCATCCAGGCTAGTCCCATGCACTCAAGGCAGGACTAAGTATTATCTAGACCACCCTTGACAGGTGTTTGTCCAGCCTGCTCTTAAAAATCCCCAATGATGGAGATTCCACAACCTCCCTAGGCAATTTATTTCAGTGCTTAACCATTCTGACAGTTAGGAAGTTTTTCCTAATGTCCAACCTAAACCTCCCTTGCTGCAATTTAAGCCCATTGCTTCTTGTCCTATCCTCAGAGGTTAAGAACAACAATTTTTCTCCCTCTTCCCTGTAACAACCTTTTATGTACTTGAAAACTGTTATGTCCCCTCTCAGTCTTCTCTTCTCCAGACTAAACAAACCCAATTTTTTCAATCTTCCCTCATAGGTCATGTTTTCTAGACCTTTAATCATTTTTGCTGCTCTTCTCTGGACTTTCTATTTGTCCATATCTTTCCTGAAATATGGCACCCAGAATGGGTCACAATACTCCAGTTGCGGGTTAATCAGCGTGGAGTAGAGCGGAAGAATTACTTCTTGTTTCTTGCTTATAACACTCCTGCTAATACATGCCAGAATGATGTTTGCTTTTTTGGCAACAGCATTACTCTGTTGACTCATATTTAGTTTGTGATTCACTATGACACCCAAATCCCTTTCTGAAGTACTCCTTTCTAGGCAGACATTTCCCATTTTGTATGTGTGCAACTGATTGCATTTGTCCTTATTGAATTTCATTCTATTTACTTCAGACCATTTTTCCAGTTTGTCCAGATCATTTTGAATTTTAATCCTATCCCGGGAGCCCACCTCCTCCTGGAATCCTCCCTTCCCCCATCCCCTACGGTGCTGATGTGTTTGTCTCTCTCCTCTGGTTGTTTTTTAATAAAATATTTTTTTTGGGTTTGAAAGCAATCTTTATTCCATTAATTGAAAGCAAACATAGCCCTGCAAAGCATCAGGCAATTTTCTTACACCTTCACAGTGCATCATCTGCACCAATCACCCCCTAGCATTACAAGCACTGCACTCCCAAGCATAGCAACAAATATTAGTGGCTTTCAGCTTCAAATTGCTGCCTCAAGGCATCCCTGATCCTTATGGCCCCACACTGTGTCCCTCTAATAGTCCTGGTCTCTGGCTGTTCAAACTCAGCCTCCAGGCACTGAACCTCAGCAGTCCAGCCCTGAGTGAAGCTTGCACCCTTCCCTTCACAAATATTATGGAGCATACAGCACACGGCTATAAGGATAGGAATATTGTCATCAGCGAGGTCCAGCCTCCCATATAGGCAGCACCAGCGGGCCTTCAAACAGCCAAAAGCACACTCAACAGTCATTCTGCACTTGCTCAACCTGTTTTTGAACTGTTCCTTGCTGCTATCAAGGTTCCCCATGTATGGCTTCGTAAGCCACGGCATTAAGGGGTAGGCGGGGGCATTTTGACTTCCCCTACAGTAATCTTCTGGTCTGGGAAGAAAGTCCCTGCTTGTAGCTTCCTGAACAGGCCAGTGTTCTGAAAGATGTGTGCGTCATGTACCTTTCCGGACCAGCCTGCGTTAATGTCAGTGAAATGCCCACGGAGATCCACAAGCGCCTGGAGAACCATTGAAAAATATCCCTTGCAATTAATATACTTGGTGGCTAGGTAGTCTGGTGCCAGAATTGGAATATGTGTGCCATCTATCACCCCTCTGCAGTTAGGGAAGCCCATTTGTGCAAAACCATTCACAATGTCACACACGTTTCCCAGAGCCATGGTCTTTGGAGCAGGATGCAATTAATGACCCTGCACACATCCATCAACATGAGTCCAATGGTTGATTTTCCCACTCCCAAATGGTTAGCGACCAATCGGTAGCAGTCTGGAGTAGCCAGCTACCACAGTGCAATCACCATGCACTTCTCCAACAACAGGGCAACTCTGATTCTTGTGTCCTTGCGCCGCAGGGCTGGGGTGAGCTCATCACACAGTCCCAGGAATGGCTTTCCTCATCCGAAAGTTCTGCAGCCACTGCTTGTCATCCCAGACGTGCATGATGATGTGATCCCACCATTCAGTGCTTGTTTCCCGAGCCCAAAAGTAGCATTCTACTGTGGTCAGCACTTCCGTGAATGCCACTAGCAATCTTGTGTTATAGCTACTACGCATGGTGAGATCAATGTCGCACTCCTCTTGCCTTTGTAGTTTAAGGAATTATCACTGCCACTCGTGACATGTTAGTGAGAGTGACCAGCATATTGGTCAACAGTGTGGGATCCATTCCTGCAGACTGAAGAGGCAGAGTACGCAGTACACAAACTGTTGAAAGATGGCGTCAAATGCAGACGGAAGCAAAGGGAGGGCTGGGATGTGAAGCAATGCATCACGGGGCATTGGGACAGGACCCCCACACCTCAGGCCGCCTTCCCACAACTCTTAGCGGCAGAAGAGGAAGAGATGCTCTGTGGGATAGCTGCCCAGAGTGCACTGCTCCAAATACAGCTGTAAGTATCACAAGTGTGAAAATGCTATTCCACAGGTACTCGGTATTTTGAAAAGTAGGCCACTTATTTAGGAGCTTAAATATGGATTTAATAGCATAATTTTAAGTACCCATCTTTAAAAACTTGGGCTAAAGACAAATAAGATGTAGTCACCTTTTTCACTGTATTGCAAAAATCTATAACAATCATACATTGGATGCATAATTCCACCAGTCCCCATCTGTTCCAGTATCTAACTCTTACCAGTTTAGCCACTGACAAGGCTTGATTTAATTACAAAAACAACACTCCGTCTTGCACATCACTTCTTATCCATCAGTCTGGGAAAACTGACACATGTGAAATGTCTTAGCAGAAGTCACTCAGCAGTTGGGAAACAGCTGGAACGAGACCCAGATTTTCTGACACTGGACCACACTGCCACCAACTTTAAGTATAATGTACTGGGCCATTTAGATTATTTGTATGCCAATACAGGTTTGTTCCTTAAATTTTATAGGGTTCTGTCCTAGTTATAAATTCCTGAAGAAACGGGACTTCCAACAGTGTCCTGGGAAGATTATCCCTTATTTTAATACATATCACTGTCAGGAAGATATTCCTGATATGCAGTCCAAAGTTTCGCTTTTAGCCTGTTGCATTCTAATGTTCCCCTCCCTCTTCCCCCACATTGCAAACACAACATTCCCCTAAATAATTTTATCCTTCCTTGATGTTTACATCTCTCCAACACTTGTAAGTGACACACCCAAATGACCTATGACTCTGTCAATAATTACACTGGTCTACAATTTTTGAGAAGTCATCTGCTTCAGAAATAAAATGTGCTATTTATTATGTATTTTGATGTGCTGAATTCAAATATGACAATTAAAACAATTGATTGGCTACTGTTTCTAAGATATTTAAGTTTTTACATTTTATGTCTATGTATATTGTGTAGATAGTAGAGTTTTAATCATAAATTGTAAACCTAGGTCTTTTCATGTGTTTATGGTTGCTTTACATGATAATATTTCACCTGTCCAGTTTATGTAACACTTTTAAAATCAGCAAAAGGGTTACATAAATAAAATGTATTATGAAACAAAAGGCAAAAATCTATTATGTACATAGTTTAGTCCTATTCAGTGTCTACTCGGCGCTTCTTGGCTTGTCTCTTGTATTCATTAAATGGAGCATCTCTTGTCACTGTCCAGCAATAGTCTGCAAGCATTGATGGGCTCCATTTGCCCTGATAGCCTTTCTCCATTGTTGCAATGTCCCGGTGAAATTGCTTACCGTGCTCGTCGCTCACTGCTCCGCAGTTCGGTGGAAAAAAATCTAGATGAGTGTGCAAAAAATGTATCTTTAGTGACATGTTGCAACCAAGGCTTTTGTATGCCTTGAGGAGGTTTTCCACCAATGACCTGTAGTTGTCTGCCTTGTTGTTTCCGAGAAAATTTATTGCCACTAACTGGAAGGCTTTCCATGCCATCTTTTCCTTGCCATGCAGTGCATGGTCAAATGCATCATCTCGAAGAAGTTCACGAATCTGAGGACCAACAAAGACACCTTCCTTTATCTTAGCTTCACTTAACCTTGGAAATTTTCCACGGAAGTACTTAAAAGCTGCTTGTGTTTTGTCAATGGCCTTGACAAAGTTCTTCATCAGACCCAGCTTGATGTGTAAGGGTGGTAACAAAATCTTCCTTGATTCAACAAGTGGTGGATGCTGAACACTTTTCCTCCCAGGCTCCAATAACTGTCGGAGTGGCCAATCTTTCTTGATGTAGTGGGAATCTCTTGCACGACTATCCCATTCGCAGAGAAAACTGCAGTACTTTGTGTATCCAGTCTGCAGACCAAGCAAGAGAGCAACAACCTTCAATCGCCACAAAGCTGCCACTGATGTTTGTCATAGTTTATGCACCTCAAAAGTTGTTTCATGTTGTCATAGGTTTCCTTCATATGGACTGCATGACCAACTGGAATTGATGGCAAAACATTGCCATTATGCAGTAAAACAGCTTTAAGACTCGTCTTCGATGAATCAATGAACAGTCTCCACTCATCTGGATCATGAACGATGTTGAGGGCTGCCATCACACCATCGATGTTGTTGCAGGCTACAAGATCACCTTCCATGAAGAAGAATGGGACAAGATCCTTTGGACGGTCACGGAACATGGAAACCCTAACATCACCTGCCAGGAGATTCCACTGCTGTAGTCTGGAGCCCAACAGCTCTGCCTTACTCTTGGGTAGTTCCAAATCCCTGACAAGGTCATTCAGTTCACCTTGTGTTATGAGGTGTGATTCAGAGGAGAAGGATGGGAGAAAATGTGGGTCCTGTGACACTGATGGTTCAGGACCAGAAGTTTCATCCTCTTCCTTTTCCTTGTCTGATTCAAATGAGAATGATTCTGGTGCCTCAGGAACCGGCAGTCCTTCTCCGTGGGGTACTGGGCGTATAGCTGATGGAATGTTTGGATAATGCACAGTCCACTTTTTCTTCTTTGACACACCTTTCCCAACTGGAGGCACCATGCAGAAGTAACAATTGCTGGTATGATCTGTTGACTCTCTCCAAATCATTGGCACTGCAAAAGGCATAGATTTCCTTTTCCTGTTCAATCACTGGCGAAGATTTGTTGCACAAGTGTTGCAGCATATGTGTGGGGCCCACCTCTTGTCCTGATCTCCAATTTTGCAGCCAAAATAAAGGTGATAGGCTTTCTTAACCATAGTGGTTATACTGCACTTTTGTGATGCAAAAGTCACTTCACCACAAACATAGCAGAAGTTATCTGTACTGTTCACACAAATACGAGGCATCTCTGCTCACTTTGGCTAAACAGAAATGTGTCCCTTTGCAAAATCAAACACTGACAAATAAGAGAGCACGACACTGTATGATTTCTAGAGCTGATAAAGGGCAATTTGTTCAGCAATTTGTAAGCTTCGTTATGATTGCATCATCCATGACTTCTAGGAATAACATGATGCAATTCATATCATGTATGATGCAATACCAGCTTCAGATTGCATCATTCATTGTTTTGCCTAAAAAGCATGTACTGTCCTAACCCAGTCATAGATTTATTCATAGATCCAGTCAAAGATGTATTTTAGTCATTTCTGGTTTAAATTGAGATCCCTTCCCTTTATAACTCACTTATCCTCCACCATTCCCAAGTCAAGGGTCGTATATACTGACCCAATAGCATATCTTGAAAACTAGAGCCAATCAACAATTTTAAGCATAATTTTTGTTCTCAGTGACCCAGAATTAGTAAAGTTTGACTACATTTATTTCAGAAGCATTTTGGCTGTAGAGCAGTGTTATCTAAGATATATCAATATATTTGGTTCTTTTAACCCTTCCTTATAAAATAGCTTTAGTGTTTCTTTTATGTTGCTTATAAATATGTCTATACATTTTTTTGGTTCTGTGGGGCCAAGAGCTTACTCAATATTCAAACTCTAGTGTGTTCACATGAGTAATGCACAGAAAGACTGTCACCCTTCTAATATATGACTTCATGCTTCAGACCATGCAGCCCAAAGCTGCCCTTGTCTAATGTGCTTTCTGTCACAAAGTGATTGGCTCTTTAAGCGAGATAGGTCTCAGCCCACCTGTGGCATGGCTGATTAGCGAGAATGAATTAAAGCATATGGCAAATTGTCATGTGATTTAACCAGGTCTCAGTCTGAGGCGATAGAGGTAGAAAAACAGAGGCCAGTGGACAGCCAAGGAAGTGTGAGGAATGCAGAGTGAAGCTGCAGGAAGAACATCTCTCCTGCAATGGTCCCTGAAGAAGGGAGTCAGTGGAAGCCTGGCTGGAAGTTTTGTTTTACTTTTGCAGAGAAAGTAATCCAGGTCTTGCAATGTATCTTCAGCTGCTTAGACAGCAGGCAGAGATGGCACCTCAAGGAGGAAGGACTGTGCCCAGCTTAAGGTTAGAGTGGAAGTGTGTTTATTTTGGACTTCATGTTAATAAACCAGACCCCAAGAAGGGCTAGTGTTTGTGGACTTATGAACCGCTCTTGAGAGTGTCTGAGGCATCCAAAAAGGGAAACTGAGGCAAGGAGCTGGAGAGCCATCCATAGCAACAATGGGGTGTTTGAGAGGTGATACTTCCATATCACACTGCAGACTTGTATGTTATTTGCTGCTCCCTTTCACCTAATATTTGTTTGGGCACTACACTACTTTCCTATTTATCCCTCCCTTTTAATTTATGTGTTTGAGTAAAGCTGGCCAGAAGACAACAATTCCATTTTATGACAAGTTTGGAGGTTTCAAAATTTGTTTTTTCATTCTGCATTGGAATGAAAACAAACAAAAAAAAACCTTGTTGGTTTTTGTGAAACCGAATTATGTCGATACATCTATTGTTGAACTTAAGAGGTCTGTCTTTCTGTAGTCCACCCTGGCCCTGACAAACCATCTCATTAAAACCTTTGTCAAAATCTATATGCTTTGCAAAACATTTCAGTGTCAATATAACAGAATATTTTGATGAAAAAAGGTTTCAAGCAACTCTAGTTTTGAATGACTCTTTCCATCTAGATGTATTAGTTTACATTTTTCTCAGATGAATCTCATATCCCTGCCTGATTTTTAACTTCTCTAGATCCCTTTCTGTTATATTGCATCCTCACAGATTTTGCAAAACTTCCTAATTTAGTATTATCTATGACTACCATGAATGTGCTAGTTATTTTCACTTTCCAGTAATTAAGTAAGATGTTACATAAGATCAAACCTAATACCAACTCCCCTGTGGTACATCATTAGACACCATCCTCCAACTTGACGCATCTAATTTCAGACTAGATCTGGGGAAAATGTAGGGAACATTATTGGCAAACATTTTGATAAATTAGAAATTGAATTTTGCTTCACCGGGTTTGCTCTTTTCATATTTACTTTTTATGAACATGTCAATGAATTGTAAGTCCTTTGCCAAAATTAGTTTTGCAATGAAACAAAATTTAATTTCAGGTGGTAGTAGAAATACTTTTCGTAGTCAGTTTGTTGCTATTTCTTTGCAGCAGTTCACTGTGGTCTGATACCAGCAAAAGTGAGAAGTTGTGGTGATAAAGCTATGCTGGCTTCATTTATGGTAAGAATGTCCTCTCATGTCTGCACGGGCCCTAAATGTGTTTTTTGGCAGTCTCCATCTCTTCACTGCTAGCATATTTTTATTCTTTCCATGGGCTAATGATAATGAGCAGTTCAGGTGGCAGCATATAAAACAAAGGTTAATTAACTTTCCAGATGGACATACCTGTTGAAATGTTCCCCAGCACATGGCCAGAGCCAAAACACAGAGGCTATTAGAGGGATCCAGCCAGAGCCTCAACTAGGACTGAACACATAACACTTATGTCACACCTGGAGATAAGTAAGTTCAATAAACACACTTGGTAGATACAACACATTGCTGTACAGTGCTTAATACAGCAACATGGTGAATAGGAGTCTCTCTCAAACACCAGGTCAGTGACCTTGCACTCACACAGTTAAATGAAGCAGACAAAAGAATGTGACTGCACCTTTCACAGTTAGGGCTGTACAGACCATACACTGGAACACAGGCAATTAAATAATCTAAACAAAGATCAGGCTATGCCTGTCATGATTAGGACCACACATTTACCCACCACAAGCAATTACATTAGTATGAATGAGAATAGGTACAATTAAATTTTAATTTAACCCCAGTGCATAATATTACAATAGCCTAATTTTTCCAGCACTGGCAATTCAAATAAACCTGTCTTTCCTTCACTGATCCATTGCAAGGCTTAAAGAGTGGGCCCTCTGCCCATGGATGAATTTCACCCTTAGTAAACTTCATGCAGCTTCAGTAACTGAGTGCAATATAAATGAGGTGGTGATTAATAGATGTTGGACTTACATTAGGAAGTACAGTGCAGACCAAATTATTTCTGTTACACAGAACTGCAAAATACATTAGAACGGCCATACTGGGTCAGACCAATGTTCCATCTAACCCAGTATCCTGTCTTCTGAAAGTGGCCAATGCAAAGTGCTTTGAGGGGAGTGAAGAGAACAGGCAATTGTGGAGTGATCCATCCCTTGTCCATTCCCAGCTTCTGGCAATCAAAGGCTAGAGATACTCAGAGCATGGGGTTGCATCCCAGACCATCTTGATTAATAACAATTGGTGGACCTATCCTCCATGAACTTATCTAGATCTTTAGGACTACTACTTTAGAACATCAGCTAAGGGAACTTAACTTGGAAACTGGACTGACTTGGTGCAATTTGTTACAATCACTTAGACATAACTGCTGCTCCATTTTTAATTCCAAGGGTTCAGGAATGAAGATTTAAGTTTTACTTTCACTACAGATCGGGATTTGAACCCAGGTTTCCAGCAATAAGAGATTAATGACACCAGCCTACCTCCTCTTTTTTGAACAGCTCCATTGTGTGGAAATCTTGCTTTGGCTTAAGAGTGGCTCATTTCAGTTTATCTCAAAGTTATTGCTAAATGACTTTAAAAAAGCTGAAATAAACCTGTTTTAAACCAAAAAAGTGTTTGTTTAATGGTTTAATAGCACACTTTGAGTTAAACCAGTGCAGCTCTGCATGTAGAGAAGCCCATAGAGTTTATAGTGGTGGCCGTCAGTTCTACTGTATATTCACCAGCCACTTGTGTTTTGAATACCCTTATAGGCACTCTTTAGAGAGGTGTTTTAAGGGATTTTCCATCACTATTTTGTTTTTCTTTGACAGTCCCCTTCATCTAAGGGCAAGAGACAATATATGTGGCTGACAGCTTGCCAAATTATGGTTGAACAGAACTTGACTTATGGTTAGAAAGAATGTTATCAGATGTCTCTTTTGAAAAGGGAATAGTTACCTGGATCAATTTATTGCAGAATTATTTTAAAATCTAGTGCAGATTAAAATTCAGTAAACTCAGCATTTATTGCTTCTTGATTCTGCATAGTCTTTGCAGTTCTTTTTCTTTTTTTCACCTGATACGTAATTAAATGAGGCACTTAGAGTTTCATACTGAAGTGCTCTCTCTTGTGACTGCTATTAGGTAATTATGGAAAGATATTGGCACTAATGGCTATAAACGTTTAGAGCTTTCAGGAGCCTTGCTTGAATATTTTCTCTCTGTGACTAGAGATGGTATCAGATTAGATATATTAAAATGGTTTAAACAGAAATATGATCAATAAATTAGATGTAAATGAAATTAAGCTTGGCTGCTTCCTGGCTATTCTCTATCTTGTCTGACAGAGGTCTTAGTGGCATTGTAATACATACTCAAATTATTTTCTGCTTTCACTGAAGCACATATTGTCTTCAGGACAGAACATCACTGGGAATATGATTTGAAACAGAAATGATGGTGGTTCCTTTCTGCACATACATAAATGGCATTATATCAAAACTCCATGGTGAATGCCTGAAATCTCTTGTACCGCCTTCTGAAAATCAGGCCCCTTTACAGTATTTTAAGTTGGGAACATTTCAATTTTGCCTAAATGTATTGATTTTCTGTTGGGAAAAACAAAACTAAATATTGAATTTTAGCTTGGGTTGACCTGAATAGAAATATTTTGGCATGTGGAACTGAATCAAAATGTTTGATTAGCCTGCTGTACACTAACCAGTCATGTGGACTGTGTGACTGCACACTAAAAGTTCCATAGTATGCTCTGACCTACTGCTGTTTCAAATGTTCAGACAAGCCCCCATTTAGGATTTTTTTATTTCTTTAAAAAAATCATTTTGGAGCAGTCTTAGTACATAATTTTCAGTGTGATTCTCAAAGAAAAATGTATCCTATTGGAAGCTAAAAATAACAAATTTTAATAGAAATGGTATTCCAATACCATATTAAAATATTCTCAAACTTTTCATTCAGAGCCTAATTTTTCAGCTACCTCTAATTTTGTATTTTTACTATTCTGTCTTCAGTTTCAGTTATTTTTCAGCATAGATAAGATGCCCATGTATAAAACACAGACTGTTTTAAAGATCTTGAAGTCATCGTGGATAGTTCTCTGAAGATGTCCATGCAGTGTGCAGCGGCGGTCAAAAAAAGCAAACAGGATGTTAGGAATCATTGAAAAGGGGATAGAAAATAAGACGGAGAGTATCTTATTGCCCTTGTATAAATCCATGGTATGCCCACATCTTGAATACTGCGTACCGATGTGGTCTCATCTCAAAAAAGATATACTGGCATTAGAAAAGGTTCAGAGAAGGGCAACTAAAATGATTAGGGGTTTGGAACGGGTCCCATATGAGGAGAGATTAAAGAGGCTAGGACTTTTCAGCTTGCAAAAGAAGAGACTAATGGGGGATATGATAGAGGTATATAAAATCATGAGTGATGTAGAGAAAGTAAATAAGGAAAAGTTATTTATTTGTTCCTATAGTACAAGAACTAGGGGCCACCAAATGAAATTAATGGGCAGCAGGGGAAGCAGAGTTGGTCCTCCCCATTGGGCTCTGAGAGAGGCCTCTCCACCTCATTACACAGACAATATTAAACAAAATGAACTTCAGCTCCATTATGGTTAATATCCCATAATCTCCCTTTGCTATCAACCAAACGTTTCCTGCATGATCCTTTCTTCTCAGGATGCACAAACCCCACCACCCTTCTGTATCATTAAAGAAACTCATAAAAGATCCCCAAGAAATGAGTAAAAGACTATTACCTCTCCACTGACAGTCAATGGCTCGTTTGCAGTTTCATTCAGAAAAGATAATCGCAATCATAATCTTCTATCTACACAGCATGGAGAGGGGCACAGAGGGACATTGTGGATGGTGCACAATGAAAGCATCTTAACTGTGGATCATTTTGTCTGAACCTTTGTAAATCTCCTTTTGCTCCAAAACCCTGTGGTTGGTTTAGATGTAGGAGGTGGTTGATTGGTATAAATGAGCCAGCCTGGGCTCATCAGAACTGTGAATTAAAATATAACAGGACTGAGATGAAACCAGCTCATTTTTTCTTATTTCATGTTATGTAACTTATTACAATTATTAGTGTTTTTTTTTCCATTTTACAGGAAGAAAACCCTTTAACAGCTTCATCTACACCACCTGTCTGACAGCTTTGCCTGTGAAACTCTATGAGTTTCCAATTAATCTAGACTAGATTCATTTGCTTCTAATATCATCAAAATGTGAAAATCAAATGAAGTATTGTATGTATTGCAGCCTAGTAGCACCGTGTAAGAGCGCATTGATATTAGTATGTTCATTATCTGGTAGCATGTTAAGGCACCTGGAAAATTAAGGCAAATATGTAGGTTACTAGGTGGGATCACTCCCTTCCACTCTTCCTTGTTTCTTTCCTTTGGGATGGCAGATGAATATAACTTTGAAATTGCCCTGAACAATTCCTATT
Organism: Trachemys scripta elegans; assembly: GCF_013100865.1. Lineage (NCBI taxonomy): Eukaryota > Metazoa > Chordata > Testudines > Emydidae > Trachemys > Trachemys scripta. The sequence goes on along the minus strand of NC_048298.1, from coordinate 243,409,791 downwards.
GAAACCAATATACCTAAATGAACTGCCTGGTTGGTGCTAAAGCACAGTACCTGCTGACTGTAGGGAGCTGCAGATTTGAAAGAGGTATTATCAGAATCTATGTCTGGAGTTCTACTGTCAAGTTCTCATTAGCATTACATTGGTAATGGCTGTACGGAGTCAGACTCCTACCGATAAAACAGGCCGGCAAAGTTAGCACCAACACAATTATGATTTTTAGGGCAAATGTTGCTCTTTCTTCATGGTGCTCCATGTGCAGCAACTTTTGTGTGGTTCTACAGCACAGGGTGGGTGTGGGGGGAAGACCTGCAAGTGTTGTTCACCTCAATGCAGTGTGGAGAGCAGCCCCACACAGGAACACCGTACCTCTGCATGGACAGGTAGTTGGGTACATGATGGGAGCAAGGCTGGGGAAGGGAAAAGCCAGAAATACCACCATGCAGATGTACAGGGCTGTTTGCCCCTCAGGGCAGCAGGATCCAGGGAGTTGAGGGCTACTGCAGCCTCAGGGATGCCTACAGTACTTGATACAAGGTGGCACATCAGCCTCTCTGCAGCCTACGGTGGAGGATTTCTCCTCCACAGTCCCTCAAGAATAGGGAACAGACTTCTACTCTGCTTGTGTGCCAATTCTCAGGATTTGGGTCATAGTGGTTTCTCATTTTTGGAATGAGAAAGATAAATTCTCTGTTTCTTTTTCTATTTCCCTACTTGATTTATATTATTTCCTCACTTCCCTGGCAATTCCATTTCCTACTCTCAAGCTCCTTTTGGGTGCTTTATAGTTCTGTTGTGATTCAAATTTAGCCTAATGTGGGGAGAAATGGTGTGTCGGACCAGATTTTCAAAATTAGACACAGTTGACGCCATATATTTATGGATACCTAATTTATATGTTTGCATGATCGATTTGCATGAGCATACTGGGTATTTGCACACTAACTGGCCACATGAACATAGCTAATTTGCATGTTCACTTCAGGTATTTACGTAGTTCAAGCAGGCATGAGCAAATATATGTGCACAATTGTGTGCTCCAGGCTCTGTTTTTTGAGACGATTTAAAAAAAAGAAAAGACACATGCTCAGTAAGTGGATTCAAATTTTCATGGATGAACTACTCATAGAAAACAGACACAAAAATGTAACATGAAAGCACTCAAAGGAAAACCTGACATATAGGGAATAACGTCCCTCGTAAGGATAATAAATGCTTCACAGTTACAAAATAAACTTAGCTTATAACAACTATAAGAGCACTGCCATTGCAATTTACATAGGCACTTAATACATTTATTCTCTGAAAGTGTTCTGTGGAAAAATAAATTGACAACATTGCTGGATGGCTGAATTGGTTGTCTAAGACAACTCTAAACATATTCAGTGGCAAAAGAAATTACATACATCTCATAACAGCAGGCAGCCAAAGAAACAGACAGCTGACACAAGCAGATGCACTTAATGATGTGTCGGTTGTCAACAGGGTACCACACCAACCTCAGTACATAACCACCACAGTAATCTCAGCATCTTTCATTTATATGTGCATGTATGCCTGACTGAATAATTTAACTTAATCTCTAGCACAGAAAGTGTTTTCCCGAAGCCTCAGTGATACATATTAGTGACGCTAAAGTAAGAGCAGGCCAGTTAACTTTTAGGTTAGCTACTCTGAGGAGAGAGATCTATAGGCTGGAACTTACGATTCCCAAAGCCTGATTAAAAGGAGGCACTTTTAAAAAAATTCTTACTGAAGAAAGAAGCTGAACCTTGCAAATAGTACGGAGATGTAGAAACATAGCAGGGATTTCACCAAGTGAAATTTTGATCTGGCAAATAGCAATGCACCAAGATAAGGGACTATATACCAGCTTACATCATTAGAACTAAATTGGTTTCCTAAACTAATTCAATTATTTTGGTGCAAGTCTGCATATAGATACCCTTATTTTAGAATAAAAGTTAGATAATGTTGATTTAACTAAAGCTGGTAACAAGTAGAACTGGTTAGGAAATGGATTTTTCATCCCACAAAAAACTTCAAGATTTCAACAGTTTTTCATCCTGAATTGGGATGGAAAGCCAAAATTTCTAAATTTAGTGTGAAGTGAAATTCTGCCAAAAGATTTAGTTTTGGGTCAATCAAAACATTTAATTCTGATAAATTTAAAACATTTTATTTTGCTTCTTTTTAATTTTATTTAAAATATTTAGATAAAATATATTTTGAAATGAAAAGGTGATTTTTTCATTTACACTAATGCTCCTTCATGCCACTCTGGTAAAGTAAAGGAGATATAGTATAAATGAGAATCAGCCCATTTATTTTTATGCTAATATAGGTACAAATTTGACAGTAAATATTATGAAAAGTGCCAAAGAAACCCAACCTTTATTTTATGTGAATGTGGGAAGAATTTCTTTTCCCTCTCCTCCACCTCTGGACAACAGAAGTGGAAATTCAAGATTTTAATTCTTCCTTTGTCGATTATACAAGTGTCATTTTTCTCTGTTCTCCAATGTCCCAGACTACATTTTTGCTATCCCTTTCATCTCACACTGGATTCTGATTGGCTTTCACCATTGCTTTCTTTCTCACTGTTAGAAAAATGGACCTAAACACTGACACATTCAATGGGACAGATTGTGAAATCCTTATTCATACTGGTGAGCATTTACTCATATGAATAGCTTCATTCATTTAATGGGATTACTTACATGAATAACTGACTGTTGACCTACTGAAGTAAATGGGTCAAAATCTAACCCTAAGGATCCAACTATAATTAATTTCCATACCTATTGGCTTATAGAAACATCACAAACCTCCTGGGCTCTGAAGCTGCACAGATCTGAAAAGAAAAAACAAAACAAAAAAACTCTCCTTTCCTATAGCTATCTAATGCATCATTAAGGATTCAATCGCTACTGCTTTCTGTGTTCAAAACTTGGCTCATCATAACCAGGTCAACTGACTCCATATACAATGCCATCCTAACCTGTCCTGATTTCTAGAGGGGCAGGTTTTGTTCTGGTCTCTCCACTTTCCTGACAGTAGTCAGTGAAAGGCCTTGTTTTGAACAACAAAAAACAATTCCAATTGGAAGATGACTTTTGCTACAACAAAACATTTTGCAGAAAAACTCGATGTTTATGAAATGTTTCATTTTTTCACGATGTTAGTGTCAACATAATAAAAACTTTTCAATATTTGTTAATTGAAAAATGTTTTTAATAAGTAAAAAAAATCAATAACTACATGAATAAAATTTTTGATAACAATTCCGTGAACATGGGTCTGTTCTGAACTCTGCAAAACAGAAAAACAAACTCTGTGTGTGTGTGTGTGTGTGTGTGTGTGTGTGTGTGTGTGAGTGTGAGAAATTCTTAATCTTTTCAGCAAATTCCAGTCCAAGCTATTCCTGTCCATGCCACATAACTCTGTTAATGTATTGTAGTTGTGAGAATTGATGCATTTCAGTTCACATCTCACAACTTCTATGTGCACCTGGGGAAGCGTGCCCCATAAAAGAGAATGGTGGCTAGAGGCACTCGTACTACAACCTCCATGATACACTGAGGCATCATTTCTCAATGGAAATGTTTGAAGTTAGGATGAAACTTCAGGCATTGCATGTTCAGTTATTTGATGAAAAGTCAAAATAATTGATCTTTATATTGAATTTTGTAAAACCCCTTTTTAAAAAGCAAAAACAAAATCCTCAAATTTGAGTCTGTTTGACTTGATGATGTCCCTTAAGCATCTATGTAGTTTATATAAGTAACTTCTTTGCAAAATTTACCAAAGGAGAAACTTTAATCTATAGCTGGCCCAAATGATGATAAACACCACTTGAAAATGAAACATCCCCCTCTGTATAAATTGCCAAGATCAAGTGTATAGCAATAGAAGTGTAGATTAATCTGATGGACACACCATTCTCTATGACTAGAAATGAACAGTATTAATCCTGTTCAGATGTGTGAAAATGTTGAAAGCTACCCCTTTCGTGGAAGCATGGTCAGTGATGAAAGGGAACAGGATATTTGCTTTTTCACCCCTGGTGTAATGCTCACCTTTCTTTTCTCAGGACTGTTCTGTTACTGCACTACAAAGAAAACTTGAAGCATGCTGTTCACCCGTGAGTTGACCTCTGGAATGTCTTCTCTCTAGGATTTATTTTTGAAAATGCCAATTCAAGGTGGTAGCAATGCTTCACTTATAGATAAGACAGTTAAAATACCCAGTTTATGGGCAGTCCAAATAAGCCTCTTTACTAATTAAGGGTGCCCCAAAGTACAGTCTCCTCAACTGTACAACTCATTTAGTTCAATACCAACACAAATTTAAAATGCCTGGCAGATTTAGCTAACATACTGAACCAGATATTAAAGATTCTGCTTCCCCACCATATTGAAAGATTTTCTGTGTATTAAAAGAATGATGCACAGTCCAGGACATTCCCCTATTTGATTAGTGTAGACTGAATCACTAATTCTTCTATGTCTCTGAGCAAAACTAGGAACACTTAGAGCATATATGATGTTTTAATCTTTATGATTTGGGTGCATTTGGAAGGGATTATTTTAAAATTTCATTTAAATGAAAATGTGAAGATTACATTGTTGGAAAACAACTATTAATCTGTGGTACAATGTCTCATGAAGTCCTCTATATAGCACTTGAGATTCTAATGCAAATTTCAGAAGACAAAAAAGCTTTTAATTATTCAGTGTTGGCTAATACATATTCACAGTTAACCACAACATACCTCCACTTTTCATGCACATTATAGCTTTCCATACTTTGTACTTTGCCTATTTGATTGTGTTTAATAACTAGTTCAATATATAATCAAAGTCACCATCCTAAATTTGTACCTTTCCCCAGAATGACTATTATTTTCCCATTAGTCATATTGTCATAATCAAGAATTTGTCAAATTATGCTCTGATTAGTGGATTTTTTTTTGCTGTTAGACTTAATAAGCACACAACAGCAATCATTATGGAGAGTGACGTCCTCCTCCAATTTTTCTTGAAAAAACTGTGTCTTATCAACTGTACAGCATTTTCCCCAGGAATCAAGAGACAGTATAGCCTACATTTTCAGAAAGTATGTTTAATGTCTTTTTTCAAATGTGTCTAATCTGTATCCACCATTACTGTAATGGAGTATACTACTCTGCTAATAGCATGTGCAAATGAACAATTAGACATATAATTGGTCATTTGTGAATGCAGTTACCTCATCTGTGCATGCAGTCATTTGACTATCCACACAAATTAGGAGTTTCGTTTTCCTCCCATTACAGGCACTGGTGAATTTTCCGTATTTCAGTTGGTCCCAGATTATGTAATAAGTGTAAAATTGCACACACATTTTTGCACATACATTTTTTCTAAAAATGGGGGTCTATATGCCAAAAAACAATATTAATGCACGATTAAAGTTAAGATTCCAAACCACAGAGCTATTCAGCACTTAGGCTTCCAGAGACACCTTAAATGTGCTACCTTATGTACAAGTATTGTAAGAAGAGCACTAAGCAATGTCTATAGTTAAAGTTGCCTAATATTTCCCATTGTAACTACCCTATTTCACGTGTGTTCATAGACACATAGTATACAGCCAGAAGGGACTAATAGATCATCTAGTCTGACCTCCTGTATATCACAGGCCATTACATGTCACACAGTTACCCCTCTGTTAAGTCCAATAACTTGTGTTTGGCTAAAGCATATTTTCCAGAAAGGCATCCAGTCTTGATGTGAAGACATCAAGAGATGGTGAATCCACCACTTCCCTTGAAAGCTTGTTCAAGTGGTTCAATCAGCCTCACTGTTACAAAGTGGTGCCTATTTTCTCATTGAAATTTGTCTAGCTTCAGCGTCCAACCATTGGTGGTTCTTATGCCTTTTTCTACTAGATTAAAAAGCCCATTAGTAACCAGTATTTACTCCTTGTAAATTTATTTTAACCTATTATATACTTTACTCATGTCAGCTCTCAATCTTCTTTTTGATAAACTAAAAAGATTAAGCTCTTTAAGTCTCTCACTGTCAGGTATTTTCTCCAGAAACTTGAACCATTTGATGTCTCCGTTACGCATCCTCTCCAATTTTTCAACGTCCTTTTTAAAATGTGGCCATCAGAACTGGATGAAGTATTGCAGTTTTGCTCTTACCAAAGCCATATATAGAAGTATAATCACCTCCATAATCCTACTCCCCAGTTTTTATATGCAAAAATCACATTAGAATTTTTTGCCACAGCATTACACTGGGAGTTCATAGGCAGTTGCTTGTCCACTATGACCCCGATATCCTTTCAGATACACTGCTTTCCAGGATACAGTCTCCTTTTGTGTAGATATGGGCTGTATTACTTGTTCCTAGATGTATAGTTTTGAATTTGACTGTATTAAAACATTTAGTTGTTTGAATGGGCCCATCTTACCAAGCAATCCAGATCACTTTGTATGATTGCACTGTCCTCATCATTATTTACCACACCACCAATCTTTGTGTCATCTGCAAATTTTATCAGATTTTATATTTACTTACAGGTTCGTTGATGAACTTACAGCCTGCCTCAGAGCCAAGCAGTGTGATCCTACTTCACTGAGAAAAGTCAGCACATTCAGGAAGCATTCTCAATTGCACCAGCCAACAGCCCACCTGCATTCCCAGAGTTCAGTACATTCACTCATCAAGAAGTTCTGGACACCCTAAAAGAGTCCCAATCCAAGACAAATTAATGCAACCCATGTCCTTCCTAGCTTCTGAAAGAGAAACATGAACGGCTGATACCACTCTTGATCAAAATAGCCAATGCTTCTCTTAGAGAAGGAAACTTCCCCTTCCTCCCTCAAACATGCAATAATTAGGACAACACTGAAGAAACTCACCCTGGATACGTCAGTCCTAGCCAACTATTACCCAGCGTCAAACCTGGTCATTCCTGAGGAAGCTCATAGAGAAGCTAGCCAAAGGCCACACACAAGCTCATCTAACTGAAGCCAGCATTCTAGACCCATCACAATCTGCATGATCCCCTTCTGTTAACAGATAGAGAGCAGACATCCATTCTCGTCCTCCTGGACCTCTCTGTAGCATTTGACAGTATTAACCATGAGATATTGCTGTTTTGCCTGAGAGGTGGCAAAAGTCCAGGTAATGCGCTAAAATAGTTTGAGTTCTTCCTGGAGGGACAAGCCCAAAGAGTAGTGATACAAACCTTCATGTCCACCAGTAGACGCCTCACTGGTGGGGTTCCTCAAGGTTCAATTCAATCTCCAGTTCTTTTCAACATCTATATGCAACCACTAGGTGAACTGGTCACTCAACATGGACTCAAGTGCCAGGAATATGCAGATGACACACAGCTCTACCTATCCTTCACCACATATGGCCACACCACTAACACCAAGATGGCCCAGTGGTTGGATGAGATCAGCTCATGGATGAAGAATAGATGGCTGAAGCTGAACCTAAGAAAAACAGAGTTGATGCTGGTGGGCAGAGGAAAGTATTTTGAGGAGTTTACAACCTCAGTGCAGTTCTCCTTTGACTGAAGGCTCACATCCACAATGGGCCAGTTCAGTTCATAGTCTAGGAATACTCTTGGATATTTCATTGGTGCTAAGCTCTCACATTGCAATAGCCGCAAGTAATGCTTTCTATCATCTCTGGTTGTCTAGGTGACTGTCCCATCCTTGCAGATGACAGTCTGGGAGCATATGTAATTCCATGGACAACTTAATGATAACAAGGTAAGGGAGGTGTCATTTGATTTGTAAAATCTAAAGAATCTTAATTTCAATGGTGTAACCCTCTGTAGAATGGCGGCAGGGGGAGAGAGAACGACTCACTCCACCCCCACCTCGAAGTTCTCTGATTGGTGGAAATTTTGATAATAGAATTCTGTTGGAAATGGGTTGAGTTGGGTATCATTTGAAAGCCCTTTCTCCCACAAACACAATGGTACCAAACACAACAAACTTAAAACAATTATGTAGACATACAGTAAAGAAAATATTTAAAAATCAAATTTAAATTATACTTTAACACAGGCACGTCAACCATTCAGCCCTCACAAACTTAAATTGTGGTCCTCAACTGGCATTACTGTGTTATCAATTAATGATCAGAATTTGATACCTGATTAATTTTTTCACCTTACAGATTATTGTAAATAAAAGGACTGGTTCAAGTTGATTTGCCATCATTGGCAAAAAAAGTGGTATTGATTATCAGCTTTGTTAACCATGCCAAGAGAGTTGTAATGAGGCACTTATTAAGATGTCAGCATCCAGCCAAAAATTATTGGAATTCACCCACAAATAGTATGCACATAGATAAATAACATACATTATATGATCTAATTAATTACAGTCCCAAAGTAATTTATTACAAAATCCTTGCTTTTACTTTGGTCATTTTTAGGCATCAATGGGAAGACAAAGAGTACCAACGAGTAGCTGAATCTTTGGAGAATACCATCACAGAGGACCTGGTTAAATGCAATGCTTGGTGGCACCCTATATGCGCTAAGAAGTGCATCAATAAATTGAATTTGGCTAGGTTGGAGAGGAAGTACATTGAGGAACAGGAAAAAGTTGAAGATGCCAGAACAAGTGACAGCTGTTGGCAAGACTTTATATTTGGTGCCATTTTGAGAAGGAAACCTCTCTTCTGTAGTAAGCCAGAAGCCCAAAGGAATCCATTAAGCACAGTTTCAACATGTGACACAAGTGAGAAACTGTATGAAGCAGTCTGTAGCAGGATAGGAGAGAATTCTTTTATACTCCCCTCCTCTAGAACACTGAGTGTAACTGAGCTTGCTTCTTGCAGAGCTGAGGCCTTATGTATACTTCACATTTTGGTTGATGCAAGTTATTTAGGCATAAAGCCACCGCAATTAGTATATCGCTGTACACAGGCATACTTGGATCCTTGTGTCAGTGCTGCACCTACTCACCAGGAGTGCCTGTGTGAATGTACAGTGTGCTGCGGGACTACCGAGACCCAATCCAAAGTGGTTGGTGGTGTTCATGGAGCAGCTGCAGATTAATAGATTAAGAAGCACTGCTTCTGGGCCTGATAAACAAGCACTGACTGGTGGGGTCACATTGTAATGCAGAGTTGGGATGATGAGCAATGACTGCAGAGTTTTTGGATCCGCAAGGTCACATTCGTGGGTCTCTGTGCCGAGCTCACCCCAGCAATTCAGGGATACCAGAATGAGAGCTGCATTGAAAGTGGAGAAGCAAATGGCAATCCCATTGTGAAAATTTGCAACACATGATTGTTACCAGTCACTGGGAAATCATTTTGGAGATGGAAAATCTACTGTGGGGGACATTATCATGCAAGTTAGCAGGACCATTAATCGTCTCCTGCTACACAAGATTGTGACTCTTGGCAATGTGCAGGACATAGTGGATGGATTTGCAGCAATGGGATTCTCAAACTGCAGTGGAGTAAGAGACGGAATGCATATCCCTATTATGGCACCAGACCCGCTTGCCAAAGAGTACAATCAACAGAAAGGGTTGCTTTTCTATGGTTATGTAACCACTGGTGGATCACGGGGGATACTTCACCGACATCAATGTTGGCTGGTTATGGAAGGTGCCTGATACTCGCATCTTTAAGAACACAGGACTGTTCAGAAAGCTAAAAGCAAAGACTTTCTTTCCTGATTAGCAGATTACCATTGGCAATGCTGAAATGCCAGTACTGATCTTGTGGGACCCAGTCTACGGCTCATGAAGCTGTACACTGGCCACCTTAACAGCAGCAAGGAAAGATTCAACTACTGGCTCAGTGAGTGCAGAATGATTGCTGAGTGTGCTTTTGGTAGTGTAAAGGGATGCTGGTGCTGTTTACTTACAAGATTGAATGTCAGTGAAAAAAACATCCCAACGGTTATAGCTTCCTGCTGCGTCCTGCATAATAGCTGGGCAAAGGGGAAAGTTGCCACGAGGGTGGAGGTGAAACGACTGTCTGCTGAGATTGAACAACCAGACACAAGGGCTACTAGAAGAGCTCAACCTGGCTCAGGGAGGCTTTGAAAGAGCACGTTCACAGTGAACCACAGGAATGTGTAGTAGTTTATCATGCTGTACCTGGCCCTGTGGTTTGGAAGCCTGTTAGGCATTGTGTGGTGCTTGGAGCATACCTAGGAATTTAACATGGTCAATGCACCTATTAATTTTGCAGTGCTTGCTGTACATTTGATTACTACATGGTGTCACTGACCCCATGATTTGCATCACACTGTGCAGTAACTGTGCTTTCTGAACTGTTAGGCACTCTGCAGCATATGTTGTGAACTACTAAAGATTAATTATTTTCCAAGTAATACAATTTTATTCAGTAACAAAACAAGTGCAAAAAAATCTGTGCAATTTAAGAGCAAATACAATAAAAAAACTTAATATATTAGTGGTACAGAACCTAACCAGGGGAAAGAACATTCATGTCCATTTTAGCTACACATACAGCAACCATGTCTCTCACAGGGCAGTGTGTGTGAAGTTGTGGTTGTCTTTAATATTCTCAAGGGTGGAGTGGTAGGGGTAGGGATGAGGCCTGTGATGCCACATGGAATGTTGAGGGGTGGGGTAGGGAAGTGCTGTAATGGAGTTCTCCATGTACTGCAAAGGGAGACAAGCCCGTGACTGTTGAACCAGTAGATCCACAAGAGTCTGCAGCATCTGTGTTTGCTGCCAGAGAAGCCCCGCTATGTCCTGGTGCATCTCCCTCTCCTTTTCCTGCTGGCACGCATGGGCGTTTCTCCTGTCTGCTCTTTCCTTGTCCAGGCTGTCTGCAATGTTCACCCTGACGTAGCACTGGCTTGCAGAATCTCATTGAACATGTCATCCTGAGTCCTCTTCTTTTTCATCTGGCTCAGACATTCTGCGGGTTTGGAAGGGGAACCCTTCAAGGCTGCAACGGGAGCAGCTGCAGATAAAACACACAGAGGTACCATTGTCAGTATTGTCACAACTGAAAGCGAAAGTTAAGATTCAGAACTCCCTTCCCTTGCCCCCCTAAAGTTTTAAACAAGACACACTTATTGACACTTCTGCTTCAGAGTACTTGCACATGGCACCACCCACAGTACCAGCCATGGTGAGGATGGCCCACCAGGAGTTAGGAAAATCAGGAGGGAATTGCTCGGTTGCGTGAAACTATGAGTATAGAGCAATGGACTGAATGCTGGCACCATTTTCCACAGGTGTTGGTGATTTTAGCTGATATCTCACTCCTGAGCATAACAAAGGTAGAGAAAGCACAGCTGCTGCTGGCATCACTAGGGCCCTTTTGCTGCTAGCCTGCTAAATGTCTGCTAAAGATGCCTGCTAAAGGTTTTGCTGACTGGTGTAGGATAGGAAAGTGTCCTACTGCAGAGGAAGAAAAAAAGCTGCTGTTCTCTAGAAAAGTTTGGGAGAGGATTGCAGAGTATCTCCATAAAAGTTTCATTGAGTTTTCTCAGGAGGATTCAAGGGAGATCCCTGTGTACATAAACAAACTGTTCTGCATCCCTCACCACCTTGTCTAATTCTCCAGGGTAATGAAAAGCAGATAACAGTGCTAACTCTCTTTGTTGTACCACTACTCTTCTAGTACAAGTAAATTAATGAAAAGTTGATAGTTGTGTTCTGTTAGGTTGTGGGCACCATCGTTGTAATGGAAAATAAATATACACTCTTACCCGAGGTTCCTTCCCCGGCATCAGGCTTGCCTGTGTTCGACTGCCAGGATGGACTGGACTGTGGTGGAGTCTCAAAGAAGTCTGGGTTCACAGCATAGCTGGACTCCCTGGTTGCATATCCCCCATCCTTCTCCTTGTCCTCCTTAACCTTGCTGTTCATGCTAGGGGATTGTGACTCGGGTCTGTTGGAGGTATCCACGGTGGTCTGTGGGATGGTAGTGGGGTTTCTGCCAAGTCTGGCATACAGCTCTTTGTAAAAGCAGCAAGTCTGTGGTTTGGCACTGCTTTGACTGTTTGCCTTCTTGGCCTTCTGATAGGTCTGCTGCAGTTCCTTCGCTTTCATGCAGCACTGCTACTAGTCCCCACTGTACCCTTTCTCCTGCATCCCCTGTGCAATCTGCTCATAGATGTCCATGTTTCTACAGCTGGCCAACTCTCTTCTCCCCACAGGCAGAGGAAATCCAATATCTCCTGTCTACTCCAAGCCCAAGCACATCTGGAGCATGTAGCCAACATGGTCAACAAGGCAATTGCGGACAATAATGGATAGCTGCTATGACAATCAGGAAAAACCATTTCAAACAGTCATAGGGATTTAAAGAGGAGGGGGGCCTTTCAGTCTACATGACCCCTGGGTAGTGGAGTTCACAATTATGTTGGCAGTGATCCCTTGATTCGATGATGATCTCTCCCTCAGATTTACTTATAGGTCCTGAGATGACTCAGGAGTCCGATTCTGGAACCACAGATCTGCCTGCAGGAGGTACAGACATTTCCTGGCAGGTCAGCTGCCTGCTGGGAGAATGTTCTTTCTTTTTCCTTCCTTCTCTCTCTCTCTCTCTTTTTTCAGCTTCCAGGGCAAGATGCTTCTCCTCAAAGCTGGCCACTGCCTGATGGAGGATGTGGGGCCATTGAGGTCAGATGGTGGCTTGCTCCTACCAGCTTGTGATGTCCACATTCTTGATATATGCTTGCAGTGTGTCCTTGTAGCATTTCCTCTGACCACTACAGGATCTCTGATCATAGGTGAGCTGAGAGTAGAGGGCTTGTTTTGGGAGGCAAGAATCTGGCATCAGCACACAAAGTTGGTGCGTAAGTATCATTGCTTCAATGCTGGTGACATTGGCTTCAGTGAGATGCTGGCGTTAGTGCGGCAATCTTCCCACTTGATGTGAAGGATCTTCCAGAGGCATTGTTGGTGGTACCTCTCCAGACTCTTCTGGTCACAATTATGACCTAAATGGTCAGCATCAGTCATTGTGGGATAGCTGCTGGAGGATTGTAATATAAGTAATGCAGTGTCTACACTTATGCTGCGTTGACTTCAGTACATCGATCATGGCACAATGCCGCTCGGGGAGGTAGTGTTATTGCATCTCTGTAACAGCTTACATTCATTGGTAGGAGACAAATTTAAGTGTAGACACATATACAACTAGGTCAACACAAGGGACTTACGTCAAGCTAATGTTGTCGTGTAGATCAGGCCTGAGTGTTACTGCTTGCTTCTTTCAGAGCTGAGTGTTAATTCTGAGTGCATGCAACATCCTCTGCCACTCTGACTGCTGAACTGAGTATTGTGTGTTTTTACCTGCTCTGCCACATTAACTGTAGAACTGAATGTTCTTAATTAGGCTTTCTTTTCTTTATTTTTCCTCAAGTGGTTAGATAAGTGGTAAATATTTTATCAGTTGCTTTAGCTGACTTTTGCTAGTTTGAATGTAACATTACAGCTTGGCTCTGGCAGGAAATCTCTCACCAACTGTCATAGAAAGGTTATAAGTAGTTAAGGAGGGAGCTGAGTAAGATGGAAGAAGAAAGATCAGCCTGAAGGAAGGTCCAGACAGTGAATCCATCTCAGACCACTGAGCTCCCCAGTCACTGTAAGGTAAGACTTGCACTAACCGTTATGGGAAATCACTGTTTGATTGCCCTTTGCTATTAAACAAAGGGTTGAAGGAAGACTTAGATTCTGTGTAGTCAGTCCACATCACCACCAAATGTTAAGACTCTGGGAGAATCCTGGGTGAGTTGGTAAGAGTCACTCTTACCAAAAAAATTGCTTGGAAAGTAAAGTTAAGTGGGTGCATTGGCAAAAAAGAGGACCACACATATGACATTGAGTATCACATCAAGTGTATACCAAGAATGTTGACAACCCATTTGTGTATGGTGGACCGAAGGTCATTAATATTGTGACAAAAGTAGTCTTCAGTGCTGAGATAGTTAAAGATGTCAGTTGAATGGATACTTTGGGTCTTGACTTGTATGATGCCTTCAAACCCCAAGGAATTATCCAAATCTACATCAATCTATAGGTTCCAACCAAGAAAAAAAAACAGGCTAAAGTTGTGCCCAAATGCAAAAAAGAAAGTCAGAGTGAAGGTGGCAGGGATGATTATGGTGCTACCCACAGACAAGTCATTGTCTGCTGGTCTCCTGGTTGTGTCCCGATCTCAGCATGATGTTGATCTATATGAGACCTTGGGAAAGTACAAGTTCTCCAAGGTATTGCAATGGATGTTTGAATGCAATGAAAAAGTGTATATGTGCCAGGCAAAAAGCAAGCACATCTTGCATGGTCTTCCTAAGCCAGCACCTACTGAGAATGTGACTGGTACCATATGCCAGCAGAGTCTTTTCAACATACCAGTCATAGATAGTATGGCGGAGATACAAGTTCTTGACAAACCAGAAACTTAACACCTGCAAAGGTTTGGCTGAATACTTCAGTGTGAGGCTACAGAGAAAATACTTGACCTATGATGAAGTCCACCCTGTGTGTTTGACATGTATGCAGAGGAATCGATTAAAAATATCCAGAAAGAAGAGACTCCATGTATTGCACCTGTCGAATACAAAATCACTGACTCCATGAACACCTCCAATGTCATAATGGAGAAGCTACTATCTTATATTTGCACGAAGAATGAGTTAACTATATACCTTGCAGGAAAAATGCTCCTGCATTTGAAGAATTGCTCAAATTATTTCATTGTTTCATGGTATAATGAAGCTGCTGCCTCACATTGTTCAGTGAAGTTTCCTTGTAGTTCCCATGAGGATATGAAACTAAAATTATATCGTATGCCATCAATGCCACAGAGAAAGGTGCTACTAAGTGCTGGATTTTTGCATAAGACAGAGATGTTCTAGTGTTCTCTGTGAGACACTATCCAAGACTTCTGCAAGATTCTGTTTTTTTGCCTGCTGCTGGGGAACAGAAGTACTGCATATCCCTCAGTTATCACTCAGACCAGTAAAAGTTACTGCACTTCCATGTCCTTGCAGAATGTAATATGACTGGAATGCTGTCTGGAAAGACCAAATTATCTTACTGGAGGGCATTTGATTCAGCCTCCAAAGACATTATCCTCCCTCTGAAGGTGCTCAGAATGGCTGAGACAGTCACTGACAATTTCATAAATGTACTGGAGGTGTTCGTATGCCAAGTTTACCATTTGAAGACTAACATTACAACACTTGCAGAGCTACATTAGTGGATGTTTTCCAAGCAGACTAGCAGAGAAAAATTGCCACTAACAAGAGGTGAATTTATATCTGCCATCAGGAGGGTAAATTATCAACCAAAAGAATGGCTCTGGGATTATAAGTGCATCCAAAACTACCCTCCTGCTGGCATGAATGGGTCTTGGAAGATGGACTGATCACACCAGTTATACCTGAAATACAAGGAGCTCTCAAACCAATCCTTCAGCTAATCAAAGCTCGTGTGCAAAGACCAGATGCTCACCACTCTGCAAATGTTTGGCCAGCAGCCTGCCAGGTATGGAGATGTGTGAGTATGGCACAGACAAGGATCAGTGTGACATGTCTAGTGGTGGTGCCCTAGATGGAGATGACACGGATGATGACTTTTATGAATAAATGTTTTCAGTTCTATATGTCAAAGCTAACATCTCTAGGATTACCAAAGATCAATGTCTTTTTTTATGTAACCAATGCATCCCCATGCTATAGAATAAGAAAGATAACATTCATTTTTAAACATTTTATTGAATACATATTGACAAAATTCTTCTAGTTTTGTTATATTTGATATCAGTGTGTTCATGGGAAAAGGGCTTTTGAATGATACCCAACTTGACCTATTTCTGACAACATGGTATTATCAAAATTTCCACGAACTGGAGAGCATGGAGCTGGGGGCTGAGGATGGGGGGTCAGTTAGTCTCCATTGCCACACCACAGAGGGTGACACCTTTGAAATTATGATTCTGTAGATATTTATGACTCAAATGACACCTCCCTTGCCCTTCTATCACTAACTTGCCCATGGAATTAGATTTTACTACATTATGTTCCTTGACTGTGAAGACCTGACCTGTGCTATTCATGCCTTCATGACCTTTCAGCTGGACTACAACAATGCAGAATACCCGGGCATGAAACCTTCAGCATTTAGGAAACTCCAACTAATGCAAAATGCTGAATCACATCTTCTCAACCATACAGGCTACTGTGATCACATCACACCTGTCCTCCACTCTCTACACAGGCATATAATTTAAATCAAGTTCAAGGTCTGCTAATCTTCAAGTGTTCCATGGCCCAGGCCCTGAATACTTAAAAACAGTTTCAAATTCCAGGACAAAGATTGTGGTCAACTACATGGCTCCTCTGGTACAGTGGAACTCTCCACAGTAAGAAGAAAGCTCATCGGTGCCTGGGTGGTCCAAGACTGTGAAATTAACTTCCCCAGGAATTAAGGACTATCACAAAGTTCACAACCTTCCACTCCAAGTACAAAGTGCATTTATTTGACCTTGCCTTCTCTAATATACACACATGGCAACAGGTATATTTAACAAAACAAACAAACAAACAAACAACCCAACAATAACAAAACCAAAACACTGCAAGAACTACCAAAACAAGACTCTCCATGCCACACACTTCTACCTTTGGGGAGAGAGAGAAGAAACACATGACAGATGAGTAGTCCCATTGCTTAATGTACTACTGGAAGAAGATCGGATACTGAGCTCAGTATAAAAACCTATGCAGAATAGAATAGGAAAAAAAATGTTGAAAAGTATTGGGCCTGGCACCTAAAATCCCACCAGAAACATCCCATTCAGAGATTCCCCATAGACATCCCTCATTGCTTTTTGAGAGCTGCCAGCCAGTTCTTAATTTATTTAACATGTGCTTTACTGATATTGTATAGTGCCAATTTTTTAATTAGAATGTCATGTAGTTCTAAGTACTTACAAAAGTCTAAGAATATTACATCTACACAACTATCCTTATCAATCAAACTGGCAAATTCATCAAAGAATGAAATCAGGTTTATTTGACAAGACTTATTTTCCATAAAATTAGATTGACTGGAATTAATTATGTGCCTGTCCTTTAATTCTTTATCAATTAAATCTCATATCAGCTTTTCCATTATTTTGTAATAATGGATGTCAGACTAATTGGCCTTTCATTATTTGGGTCATCCCAGTTGCTCTTTTTGGATAATAGCACAACATTAGCCTCCTTGTCTTCTGGAATTTCCCAGGTATTCCAAAATGTATTAAAATTTTTAATATTAGTGGGCATGGGAGCTTCTCAGCCAACACTTTTAGGACTTTTGGGTGCAAGATATACAGCCTGCTGATTTACAAATGATTATCCCTTGTAGATATTGTGGAACATCCTCCTCAGTTACCAATGGACTGGAAAGTACTTCATCATCTCTATGTGATAAATTCCTGCTTATTTCCAAATACGTAACAGAAATATTTACTGAACACTTCTGCCTTTACTGCATCAGTATTACCAATTTTACCATCTCCTGCTAGTAATGGGCCTATACCAGGGGACTCAAACTCAAATGACCACGAAGGCCATATGAGGACTAGTGCATTGGCCCGAGGGCTGCATCACTGACACCCCCGCCTCACTGCCCCCGGCCCTGCCCCCACTCCACTCCTTCCATGAGGCCCTGCCCCTGGCCTGCCCCTTTCCATCCCCTTCCCTGAAGTCCCCACCCCAACGCTGCCCCTTCCCTGCCACCAGGGAGTTCAGGAGGGGTGCAGGGTGTGGCAGGGGCTCAGAGCAGGGAGTTGGTGTGTGGGGTGCAAGAGGGGTGAGGGGTGCGGCAGGGGGTTGGGGTGCAGCAGGTGGCTCAGGGCAGGGAGTGGGATGTGGCAGGGGGCACAGGGCAAGGAGTTGGGGTGTGGGATGCGGCAGGGGGCACAGGGCAGGGAGTTGGGATGCAGGAGGGGTTCGGGGTGCGAGCTACAGCCCGGCGCTGCTTACCTAGAGTGGTGCCAGGGTGGTAGCGGCGTGCATCGGGGCCAGGGCAGGCTCCTGGCCCTGCGCCGCTCTGCTCCAGGAAGCAGCCGGAACCATGGCCCCTGAGGGAGCGGGGGTGGGGCACAGGGCTCCCTGCTGCGGCTTCTCCAGGTACCTCCCACGAAGCTCCCATTGGCCGCAGTTCCCTGTTCCCAGCCAATGGGGGCTGTGGGGGGTGGTACCTTGAAGCGAGGCAACACAGAAGCCCTCTGCCTCCTCCTCCCTCCTGCCCGGCCCGAAGGGACATGCTTCCAGCCACTTCAGGGAGCGGCGCAGGGCTCTCTTTAGTTTGCCCACCCCTGGCCTGGAGGTAGGCAGAGGGGCGAGGGGGAGGCGCTGGGAGCGTTGCGGGCTGCACAGAAGAGCCCTGCGGGCCGCGTGTTTGAGACCCCTGGCCTATACCATTGTTAGCATTTCTTTTGTTCTTAATGTACTAACAAAATATCTTCATGTCATTAAATCTGCCAGCTTCCCTTAACAATCAATGTAAATTAGAAATTATGAAGTGCAGAAAATTGATATCTATTTGCCCCTTTGTTATGTACTGTTTTTATATAATTTCTAATGGCTGCCTTCACTTTTCCACTGCACCAGAATGGACATTTAGCTAAAGTTGTTCTCTTTCTTGATTCTGGAATCTTAACTTTTTGGTCGTCTAATATTCTCATTTTAAAGAGCTCCCAATTTTCATTCATTCTAATTTTTTCCTCCCAATCAATTTCACTCATAATCTTAGGGAAAGTAGTCCTCCTGAAGCACCAAGCATACATATTAATGTTTGGTACTCTCCTCTGTTTGCCTATATTGAATGTAATAACAACACATATGTAGTCATATCATGATAACTGATCCCTAAGCGACTACCAACTTCCTCTCCACTAATGAATTCATCTAGACCTATCATGATGAGGTCCAAAATAGAGTTATCTTCTATTAGGTGAAATACTTTTTATGCCAGAAAATCATCATCTATAATTCTGAGAAACTTTAATGATGTTTTACTACAGACTTCTTGAGACCTCCATCCAGTGTCTCCCAAACTGAAGGGCCTCCATAACACAGTTTTTCTTTCCACACATCACAGAGAGGTGCTTAAAGAGTAACTCACCCCGTTCTGTGGTTTTGATTTAGTTGTCTGTATTAGACCCCCACCAGTACCCTCTCCTGAGCTTCTTCCACACTGACCGATATGCATTCCAGATTCTACTCTTCTGAGTTATCAAAACTGTAAAATAGGTAATGGAGTTTTTCTTTACTGTAGAGTGTCCATCCACCTCTTTTCAAAAGTCTATCCTTCCTGAACAAGTTATAACCAGTGATTTTAATATTTTAATCATACAAATCATCCTACCAAATTTCATTAATGCCAAATTATATCAAATTTATTCTATTCAGTAAGAATGTTCAGTTCTCTCCCATATTACCCAAACTCAGCATTGGTACATAAGCATCTGAAAATATTCTTCTTTTCACATTCCATTTCAGATTTGTTCAATTTTATCACAAGATGTGGAGTTTGAGTTTGTTAATCATGGTCTTAGCACGCTCCCCTTGTGTTGTTAGTTTAATGCCTTCCTGGATGTTCCAGCTAATCTCCAACCATGATCATTACCCCTTCCTACCTGTGAAATACAGGCTATTCCATTTATACAGCCTAGTGTCCCACTGGTATGTGGCCCAATGCTCCACAAAACCAAAACCTTCAGCTTCACACCTGTCACACAGCCAGTGATTCAGTATTTTCTGCCTTATCCCTTCTCTTGTTTATGGGACTGGAATGATCACTGAGAATATCACTTGGACTTTCCTCTCCTTTAACTCCCTTCTAACATACCTGAAGTCTTTATAATCTGTGTAGTTCCAGCTGATGCCAAGTCATCAGCTCCAATGTGCATCATTACCAGTGGAGATTTGCCAGATGACTTCACAAGAATATACAGGATTCTGGTTTTCTCACTTAAGTTTTGCTCCAGGGAGACAGCACACTTTCCTGTTGTCCTTATGTCCCTTGCTGAATTCTCTTTATAATATAATATATGGAAATATACCCAGGGCCGGCTCCAGCTTTTTTGCCACCCCAAAAAGATAAAGCCATGATTGGTGGCAGTTTGGCAGCAGCTCTACCATGCTGCTTCATTCTTCAGCAGCAAGTCCTTCCCTCTGAGAGGGAGTGAAGGACTTGCTGCAAATTGCTGCTGAAGACCCAGATGTGCTGCCCCTCTCCATTAGCTGCCCCAAGCACCTGCTTCCTTTGCTGGTGCCGGCCCTGGATATATCCCTCTCATAGAACTGGAAGGGACCCTGAAAGGTTGTTGAGTACAGCCCCTTGCCTTCACTAGCAGGACCGAGTACTGATTTTGCCCCAGATCCCTAAGTGGTCCCCTCAAGGATTGAACTCACAGCCCTAGGTTTAGCAAGCCCATACTCAAACCACTAAGCTATCCCTCCTCCCTCTTCCTTTTTTTTAAATGTGGAGTCACCAGTGATGACTCTAACTTTCCCAAACTTCAACACCTCAGGCTTTACTTTTCCATGCTTAATCTCTCCCTCCCACCCCCAAATTCCAAACATTTGTACAAAAAAGGTTCAGTACTTCGGAGAATGAAATTAATGAACAATAGGCAATGTTATCAATGCAAAATGATTTTTGACTATTTTTTGAACTGTTCAAGCTTCTCTGTGTTTGTAACAAGAATTTAGAATTAGGTAGAGAATATAATTCTGAGGTCAAAGAGATGTCTTTTGTTTTCCCCGTAAAAATCTGTCCAGATTTTTCTGATTTGTAAACTACAGGAAATCTTCTACTGCACACATGCAATAAAATGTATTGTGTGCTTGTTTCTTAATTATCGGAATATTCTAGCTGTACCGCACATGCTGCCAAATCTAATGTGTCAGTCAATCCACTTGCTTTCTCTCAACAAAAATACCTTTCAGCCTACCCTAACCTACTATCCTGCAAATAATTGAGTAACCTCCTGGCAAATGGTTGTGTAACCCAGTGGTTCTCAATGAGGGGTATGTATACTCCTGGGGATACGCAGTGGTCTTCCAGGGGGTACATCAACTCATCTAGATATTTGCCTAGTTTTACAACAGGCTACATAAAAAGCACGAGTGAAGTCAGTACACACTAAAATTTCATACAATGACTTGTACTGCTCTATATACTATACACTTAAATGTAAGTACAGTATTTATATTCCAATTGCTTTGCTTCCAATTGAAGTAAGCCTTTTTTCAGTTATAGTGTGCTATGACACTTGGGTATTTTTATGTCTGATTTTGTAAGCAAGTAGTTTTTAAATGAGGTGAAACTTGGGGTACACAATACAGATCAAACTGCTGAAAGGGGTACAGTAGTCTGGAAAGGTTAAGAGCCACTGGTGTAACTCACTGGCAAACCTCCTTTGTTTTCCTCCACCAACTGGTCCACATGCACGCTAAGTCTACTGGCTCAACTGGGAGAGGTTTTTTGCTGTGGATGTGAGGTAAAAGGCCCTGCTGCTGACCCTAGTGGGCATCAGTATGATTCCACAACATGGAATGACTTTTTCAGTTTTCTTTTTTTAAATAAATAAATGAATAAAACAGATATGAAATTACATATGAAAAAAACAACCCACCTGACATTAAAAGAACATTATTATGGTTGCAAAATCAAGGACTCAAAAATTAGGAAATGCCAGAATTGAGATTGTATCACAAGATTGCATGGTCAGTCTTTAATTACATGATCACGCACTGCTTTTTCCACAGGACCCCTCCCTCTGGCAATGCCCAGGATGGGCAATACTGAAACTGGCTCACCTTAGGAAATCTCTCGAGAACACAATCCATGGAAGTGTGCCTACTGGGGTATGAACTTATAGTAGTTTCAGGAAATTAGTTAACAAGATAAGAAATCAAATCCAGGTCTCTGTGTACTGTGCCACTAGACACGACATCAAATATATAAATAAGAGAATTCCAAAATAAAATACATTAAAAACTGCAGTTGACATCACAAAGTAGTAACAGACGTGGAACACCAGATATTCTCAGGTGGTAAATGGTCCAACACCTGCTTAGCTGTTATAATCAGATAAGATGAGATCTGTTCAGAGCTAAAAGGCCATCTGTTGTCTGTCCCTTCATTTTCAATTTACCATGACTCCCCTGATTAATTATGCCCAGGATGCACTTATAAATCTGTAATAGTAATTGAGCTTATTATATGCTATTAACTTTAAAATGTTAAACTATTGTGCAGGTGACATAGGTAGGTAGGTATTCAGAGGTTTTTATTGTAGGAAAAGGGTATTGTTGGGAAGTGAATAAAAGATCCAAACAATGTAGAGAGTGTATTTATAAATGTTCAACTTATTGCTACAGTGCCAATTGCTGTACTGCATGAAGCCTCACTTAGCTCTCTCCCTTAGCAGAATAAAAGCAATTGTGAATATAAAAAAAAACATACATATGATTTTTCAGAACATTACACCCTACTACCCAATTCTATAGTCAGTTTAGATGAGCCATTTTAATAAGCCATTTTTTTTCAAGGGGAAGCCCGAGGTTCACACAGGAAAAAAAAATCATAAGCAAAACCAATCTGCAGCTGTACAGACAATAACCACATTTGTGAATGAAAACGGCAGTGGGTTCTCTGACAGTAACTAGTGCTTCAAGTGTGCAATGGTGGTATCTGCATATACAAATATAGGCCCTGATCCTGCAACTAGTTCGACAACAGAGGATCCCTGAAACTGTGTGCTGCTCCATTGGCGGCAATGGGCCTCTGCATTGGTGCAGGGGTCTGCTAGCATAGATCTAGTTGCAGGACTTGGACCACAGATGTGCCATTGTTCACAGTCTTTTCCCCCTGTAGACCCCAGCTCTCCTTTACTATAAATTTAGATGAAAATATCAATAACATCATCATTTCAAAATCAAATTCTTTCATTCATAGGACAGTAGTCTTCATGCAGTAATACCAGTTCTGAAGTTCCAGTTAAAATATATTGGAATTATGATAACTGAGAACACAAAATGCTTCAGAAGAAATTCTTAAGTGGTGAGATTTGCATTTTTTACCTTCATGGGGATATCCCCCAAATGGATACATTTATTTTGATGAAAGTTTCTGAAAAGGCTCATTTCTGGGATCAGACTAAGCAGACAAAACGTTAACAAATTTTAATAAAAAAAGATGAAAATAAAATCAAATTAAACAAAGGAGTTCATGGTTTAAAGAACAGCCCTTGGGCGGGGTAACTTTGCCTCTAGTCAGGAAAGAGTTCCTATTCAGAAAAGCACTTAAATGCTTTCTTGTGTACAGACAGACTTAAGGTTGTACTTAGTATGCTACTGACTCAGTCACGATTCTTCCTGTATTTCTAACGGAATCCATGTTTCAGCAGCAGCTCTTCCACCACTTGAAACAGATGCAAAGTGTGGAGTCTCCTGAACCCAGACAATTCTTCTAGCTGGTGAACATAAGAACAGCCATACTGGGTCAGACAAAAGGTTCATCTAGCCCAGCATCCTGTCTTCCCTCAGTGGCCAATGCCAGGTGCTTCAGAGGGAATGAACAGAACAGGTAATCAACAAATGATCCACCCCCTGTTGTCCATTTCCAACTTCTGGCAAACAGAGGCTAGGGACACCATCCCTGCCCATTCTGGCTAATAGCCATTGATGGACCCATCCTTCA
Organism: Trachemys scripta elegans; assembly: GCF_013100865.1. Classification (NCBI taxonomy): domain Eukaryota; kingdom Metazoa; phylum Chordata; order Testudines; family Emydidae; genus Trachemys; species Trachemys scripta. Next base: position 243,386,063 of record NC_048298.1, on the reverse strand, counting down.
TGAACTTATCTAGTTCTTTACTGAACCCTGTTGGAAATGAAGACAGAGCTAAGGCTTTTCCCTCCACTCCCCACTCTCTTTTGAGAAGCGAGCACAGTTGAAGTTGCCATCAGTTTTGCTTTTCATTTTGCAGCTGGTCCTCACGTACCCTTGCAGGACCAATCACAATCTTGCCTGCAGTATGGAAGTGCCTTCTCAATCTTACTGATGGTGTTGCTGATGTGACTCTATAGTATTATAAGTGATATGGGGATTGGATTTAGCTGCCTGCCATTATTTTGCACCAGATTATACAGATTGACTTAAGTGGGCTTTGGATCATCCCCTATTTTAATAAAGTGGATTGACTAGAATCTGATGATCAGAAATGTTTTGGGTTTTGAGACCAACATTTTGTTTGTTAGTCACTGGGAGTCTTTGTATTGACTTCAATGGGCTTTGGATCAGACCCTTAGGTGACATTTTCAAAAGCATCTATATGAGTGAAGAACCTAACTCACATTCAAAGTCAAAGGCTCCACTACAAGCTAACGGTGTGATGCCCTAACTCGTGTACGCACATTTGCAGTAGCTCAATGAGAACCAGCTGCAGTAGCAGAGGCAGTGGTGCACGGGTTAGTTGTGCTGAGCAAAGACCTGCCTGAAACCGGTGGGTATGTACTTGACATGGAGAAGCCATGTGGCTGCTGCCAATGCTTGTGCTACAGTGGCTACGATACTATTTATTCTCATGCTAGCTCTTATTGAGCTCTGCAAGTATGTGTATGCAAGCTGGGGAATCATACCCCTCACTCACCATGTAGACGTAGCCAAAGTCAGTTAAAAATCCCCTCTTTAGTGCTTAGTGATACAAGCGCATGCACAAAAGGAGCAGTATTCATTACTCCCACCTATGAATGGATTTGTGCTCCATTTATCCTCCCCTTAAGAAATCTCTTTTTACAGCTATATTGGCAGAAGCAGCGGCAAAACTCAACAATGGCCAGCTCAGCGGGGGGAGGGAGGCCAAGTCCATTTGAAGTGTTTAATTTTACATATTACTCAGTGAGTGTGTGGTTTCACTTGAAAGCCTTCTTCAGGTACTTGACATGCATTCATACCCAAACTGTTCTCATTAACTTAGATGGTATGTGCGGGACAGATGTACCAACAGCTTTAATGAAGTGTTTTACATTCTAATTTACTCTCCACAGAATAAATGAAGTTGTTTTGAAGCAATCTAACTTAAAGCTCACCATTTTAATAACTTATTATGTACATTAGCCAACACTATGGAGTCCATGTTTACCAAGCTATCACCCTACAGCATCTGTGTTACTACAGTATTTCCTACATACGGCTTCCCAGCTAGTTTCCAGAAGTGAATTTCTATAGTCTGATTAGTATTATGTGACCTCCTCGCCTCCTTATTGGTTGGGTTAGCACAAGCAGGCAGAGTCCCTGGAACAATGACACAGGCATGAACTCAGTAAACGGAATATGTATTTATTACAAAGAGAGGGTACAAGGCAGCTCCCCTCTTACCATTGGTGCTACTGACCAAAAATGATTTTGCTTTCTCTCCAACGCAGAGACACCTTGCCCTACCTCCCAAATTTTCTTTTCAAGTTACTTCCTGAAATAAGTCTTTCCCATGTGGGAGAAGCCCAACCCTTTAGGGGCTGAATGCAAACGTGCCACACACTCAGACCCAGCCACCACACTAACAATATTAGATTACAGATAGTGCGTATCAATGTCAATGGCTTTTTGTGTTCTGATGCCTTTAAATAATAGTTATCAATATATGTAAGTGCTATAGAACACCTTCCTTCAATTAATATATAAAGCCACTAACTAGTCTATAATTAGCTACTGGAGTCAGTGGATGCTGATCGCTACCATGTGACCACTGCTTTTTGTAATCCTGACCCATGCCATATGATTGAATCATAAATAAAAACAAACAGTCTTCTACCAACACTTCTGCATGATACCTTCAAAATACCCTGTCAAAATCCAATTTTGTGGTAACCATCCAACTCATAATAGCAGCGATGGTGACCAGCAGTGATTGCCAAAATCAAAAATATCTCGTTTGTTTTTTCAGAATATAAAACAAACAAACAAAAAACCTTACAAATTGTGCTCATAGTTAATCAACCTTCCCCTATTCCCTCTGTTTGATGCATCTAGTTGCTGAGTTTTATTTTAATTTACATTGTAAACACTTCAGGGAGAGGTCTCTTACTACCAGTTTGCATAATACCCAGCAATCTGATTGGTGCAACTCTAATACGAACACATAATAAACATAATAAAGCAAAAATCATATGACAAGCACCCCACATTCATGGATCATCGAGACACTGAAAATGCACAAGTTTCATCCAAAGATCATTTCCTTTCTGCAGAAATCCATGGTTAACTGAAACACTCAACTCTGCCTAGAAGGGGCTCTCATATGAAGTCCAACTTAAAAGAGGAATCTGTCAAGGGGACTCTCTCTCACCATTGCTGTTAGTGGTAGCGATGCGGCTATTGATAGGGATTCTCCATGATGTAACCTCAATTTATCATAGCAACAAAGAGCAGCAACCAGTTAACCATTTGTTATACAAGGATGATCAGAAACTGCATGAAGGTGACAAAAGGAGTTGCAGAGATTGATGACTCATGAAGAAAAAAATTGGTGAAGCTATAAAGCTACAGATTTGCTTGACTAAATGTAGTCGGCATTTGTAACAAGGGGCCAACTGGTACAATTAGATGGCATACAAGTTAATGACAGTACTATCCAAGATATCTCCCAGCATTTCCCCTATCAATACCTTGGAATCAGGGAACTGTTGGAGTTACATTGTAAGGAAGTCAAAGAAGATGTGAAGAAGGAATATTACAGAGAAATGAGAACTACTCTAAGGAGAAACCTTGAAGAATTTGATCCAAACCATTAATATGTGGCAATATCAGTAAATGCTACACTGCCAAAGCAATCCAGTGGAATCAAAAGGAGAAGAAAAAATTAAAACAAAAAAAGCTCCTGATGCTGCATAAAATAATGACTATCAAATCAAGACGTGAAAAGAATGTACATTTGATGATGTGATGGAGGAAAAAAAAGTCTACTATTTGTGGAGGAAGCAACTGACAATGAAGAATATAACATCAAAACATATGAAGAGTTAGAGTAAAAGATCATCTGGCCTTGATAACAAGTGATGGCTGAATGTGCATCCCAGGCCAAGAAAGCATAAAAGAAAGGAGAAAGCAAATCATCAAAGAAAGAATCAAAAGATTTACACAGAAATCAATGCAGAGACAGTTGTGGAGAGAGATTAAACCCATTAGTGATTGAAGATTAACAAACTCATGGCTTGTAGGAGATACCTCAAAAGAGAGACAGACAGCCTCATTATGAGTGCACAAGAGGAGTCCTTAAGGCTTAATTAGGGTTGAAACAAAATTGACTGACAGAACTGCTCCTCAAACTGCAGAATGTATTACAAAAAGGAGGAGACAGTGGAGCATATGTTGAGAACCTGCATGAGCCTGGCTGGGAGAGAATATCTGAACAGACACAATGGGGTTGCCAAGTGTCTTCATTGGAGCTTCTGTGGCAAGTATGGATATAAATGCACTATGCAGTATTATGACCACTGAACTGAAATTGCTCTAGAGAATGAAGAAGATAAGATTTGATGAGATCTGGCAATTGCCAGAGACCAAACAGTTCAGGCAAACAGGCTGGACAAAGTTGTTGTAAAAAAGACAAAAAATAAGACCATGTTGACTGCTATTGTCATACCAACAGAGAGAAACATACAAAAGAAACAAGAAGAGAAGATAGCGAAGTATGAAGAACTCTGCCACAAAGTGTAAAGATTATAGAAAACTAGAACAATGATGATCCCAGTGATTATTGGAGCACTTGGAGTGATCCCTAAGAGCAGGGATGGCCAACCTGAGCCTGAGAAGGAACCGGAATTTACCAATGTACATTGCCAAAGAGACACAGTAATATGTCAGCAGCTCCCCATCAGCTCCCCACACACACACACCCTGCGCCTCCCACCCACCGGCAGCCCTGCCAATCAGCGCCTCCCCACACCTCCCAATCAGCTGTTTCCTGGCATGCAGGAGGTTCTCGGGAGGAGGGGAGGAGCGAGGGCATGGCAGGCTCAGGGGAGGGGACGGGAAGGGGTGGAATGGGGCAGGGCCTGTGGCAGAACCAGAGGTTGAGCAGTGAGCACCACCCTGCACACTGGGAAGTTGGCACTTGTAGCTCCAGCCCCGGAGTCAGTGCTTATACAAGGAGCCGCATATTAACTTCTGAAGAGCCGCATGTGGCTCTGGAGCCACAGGGTTGGCCACACCTGCCTAAGAGTATGAATCAGCAGCTTAAGAATACATTAAGAGCGCAAAAAATCACAATCCGTGACCTCCAGAAGACAGTGCTCTTAGGCCTGTGAGAATGGCAAGGAAAGTCAAAGAAGAATGAGGCATTTGAGCATCTAAAATGCAGGAATTCTGCAGAGAGTTTAACATGGTCAGGATTTATTGGTGACTCATTTCCCCTTTTTATGCTTAAAGATCTTGTACGTTGTGAAGGCTATTTGTTTAAATATATATACCCCCTTTATGTAACACTGAGGGATAATAATAATAGGTCATGTTTATTGTTTCATTCACATTTTCTTGCTTGCACACCCTTCACTTACACTTCTCTAATGGATATATATCTCTATTCTTTGATAGTTTAAAAAGTCTGTTAATCCTCAAAATTGATTTGTAACTTTGAATATCATTGGATTACTTGGAAAAATTGCAGTTTTTATAAACAATCATAATATTTTGCACTTTTGCAGCAGCTTTAATCTGATTCTATTTATGTCCAAAATATGAATGAATTTAGCCTCACTCCACTGTGGTAAGGTAGGTATGTATTACTATTCCCATTTTACAGATGCTATAACTTTTACAGGTGTATGATATATATCAAATACCCAGACAATGAAAAGCTAAAGAATTGCTCTGTCTCTTTCAATATATATGTCACTATTAGCACCCCTATATCAATTCATAATTGTGTATATTACTTAGATTGTAATCTTTTGGGGACAGGGTTCATCTTTTTCTTCTATGTTTGTACAGTGCCTTGCACAATGGAGCTCTGTCCATGACTAGGGCTCTTATACACTCTGTCTCTCTTATGGTTCTCTAGTCCATGCAGAACATGGCGCCTTCACTGCTGGTCTTCTGCTGAGGCTTAGCTTCTTCCCATGTAATTTTGATAGCTTTCAATTCTGCTTCTATTGTGCATTTTCATGTTATCCTTGGTCTACCTTGTCACCTCTTGTCTTAGGGATGCCAGTCCAACTCCTGTCTTCTTATGTTATTCGGGTCTTTTCTTCATATATGTCCTAGCCAACTCCATTTTCATTCTATAATTTCCTGTTCTATCAGTTTCTGTTTTGTCTTCCTCCAGAATTCTTTGTTTGTGATTTTTTTTCTGGCCATCTGGTTCTGAGGATTCCTCTAAGGCAGCTGTTTATGAAAACCTGGAATTTAGATAGTTAGGTCTTAAGTCTCCAAGTTGCAGCACCATATAGTAAGATTGACTTTACAATGGTGTTATATATTAGCAATCTTGCCCTCAGAACAAAACTTCTGTTTTTCCATATCAGCTTTAGATTTCACTATTCTGGCTTTCTTGTCTTCATCTGCTTCACCTGTTGTGCTTTCAATGCTGTCAAGATATGTGTAATATCAGACCTCTCCTATGTCAACCTCAAAAAGTTGTGGGTTTTTTCGTATTGTGTGTTGATTTTCCTGTATTTAGTTTTCCTGTGGTTTATTTTCAGCCCTAGAAATTGTGTATAGGCCTGGAGATCATTTGTTTTGGCTTGCATGTCTTGTTGGGTATGGGCTAGCAAGCTGATATTAACTGGAAAGTCAAGGTCTAACTTCTGTGTGAAAGTCCATTGTATGCCCCATGGTTGTTCTGTGGTCTCTCTCATTCACCTAATCCACTGCTAGTAAAAAGATCATAGTGACATAAGGCATCCTTGTCTTAAACCCATAGTAACCTCATATGTCTTAGTCTGTTTGCTCTTATGTATTACTTGGCATATCTTATTTTCATAGAAACCCTAAATGATATTCTGATACTACAGTAGTACAAATAAATAACTCTAGTGAACAACAGTAACATCATTATTCTGCTAAAGCAGTGGTTTGGTGGCTTGGCTCGCGCCACTTCCAGCAGCTCCCATTGGCCTGGAGCGGCGAACCGCAGCCACTGGGAGCCGCGATCGGCCAAACCTGCGGTCGCGGCAGGTACACAAACTGACCCGGCCCACCAGGGGCTTTCCCTGCACAAGTGGTGGAACAACGTTGGGAACCACTGTGCTAAAGAACACTTTTCAATCCAAGAGGCAATAGTTTCTCATATCATCTAGTTTAAAGAATATAAAAACTGTGATTTCTGTATTATTTTTCCATAGTGAAAGGGTATTTTTATGCTTGTATGATTTTAAAATGGTGTGCTATTAATGCTCTGGACATTGAAAGAAATGTTGACATTTTACATGAGTAGTCCTTTGAGTGGCCTATTGTTTGCAAGTTACTTGCCAACGTCAACCAGTTGCAAACAGTCCAATAGTCCAGCTATTGACTATTTAAAAATGGTTTTGAAGCATCTTTGTATTAATCAGATAGCTCTCTCAGCCAGCTAAAATTTCTCTCGCAGTCTGTGTCTCTGATCCCAAAAAGATTTAGGCATGTGCTTCAATTGAGTCATTGATTGACTTTAGTTATTCACGGTGCATAACATTAAGTAAGTCTTTATGGATTTGTGACTTATGGATAAATGTGTTAGTCTCTAAGGTGCCACAAGTACTCCTGTTCTTTTTGCGGATACAGACTAATACGGCTGCTACTCTGAAACCTGACTTATGGATGTAAGATTTACACACACACACACACACACACACACACACACACACACACACACACACCCTGTTCCTGCAGTCCTTGGATGATTTCATCCTGTTCAGAAGACCCTCACAGGGCCACTCACCTCTTATTTAAGATCTTACGATAGGTTTTAAGCAAGACTTTTGTCAATGCTCTCTGTACAGAGTTGAATATCTCCCTTTATGCACAGGTCTTGACAAATGTACTCATCCACTCACCACCAGAAAGCCAGAGAAAGTGAAAGTGTATCCATTTCTGCAGAATTTGAAGTTTCATTTAAAAATAAGAAGTTTTTATCCCTGATGACTGAAGATAATCTTCAGAATGAATCAGAAACAACACTGAGTTTATTTTCCTCATTTAAAATTATTGCTGGGATACCTGAGTAGTTTACATTCATTTCTGTATTATTTTCTAATCTTCTTACAGAAATTACTCGTACTGAATGCTACAAAGATTTTCTCCTTGTATCCCTGCAGGATAAAATAAACTACATAAGACAGTAAATGCTAACAGTTCAATAAGAAATATTAAATTATTTTAAAAAACATTTTTTTTATTTTTTTATTGCTCTTCCTTGCAGATGCATCATGTTTCAAAGATCCTACAACTAATGCTGTTTCAGTGCCACAGTGTCACACAGAAAAATTGCTAAATTACAATTGGTATCTTGATGCAATGCTCATATGCTTGATGACTTACATTCAGTCTGTTCAACACGCATCTCTGAAATGCATTAGTCAAATTGTGTATTCTCATTAACAGAAAATCTGATTATCCGTTCTTGCAATGTTCATCTCAACAAGTCAAAAATCTAAACTCTTCAGATCTCATAAAGCTAAAGAATAAACATCCAGATCAAAACAAATAAAGAAGAACATTTGAGGAAATAATATGTATTATTGGATTTATATTCCTTGTCTAACAGACAAGCGTTAACAATATACAAATTATACAGAGGCTAACCTCTTACAAATCACAAGTTTGCTATTTATCCAAATTTATCTGGATATTTTGAACTCTGCCCTTCCCCATTCCATGTTCCAACTTGCTTCAGCCTCAAAGGATAAATGGTTTGGATTGAGTGTCACTCTGAGATCTTGAGTTCTTTCAGACTTGAAACCAAATTAAAATTGATGAGTGCAAATGTCTGTGGATCAAAAGCAAACAAGATGTTCCCTCAAATCCTCAGAGAGCAAATCCACTGAATTTCACTAGGCTCTATTTCACAGTTTCTTCTTATAACAATATTTATGTAAGTCTGAAAGTAAACTTTCTTAAATATTAAAAAACCCTGGTTCTACATCTGGAGCAAAACAATACGTATAGTAACCTTGCCTGGAACACATAATCAAGGGTATTCAGCCAGCGCCCACACAAACAAATGCATATGAATTAACAGAGAGAATGCTTTCTATCACACTATGCCATGCAGATGAACTATAACCACACAAGTCATACATCAATGACCAGAAAGACCCCACTCCAACAACAAACACTGTGCATTGTTGCAGAATTATAAAGGCAAAGTGTGCTCAGTGCCATATCAGTAGCCAGGAGGAATCTCAGCTCTCACATATTTCACAGGAATTCTGGTGTTTGAGCTCCAGAAGCAATTAACCTAAAATATTTGTGTGCCTAGTTCTGTATGAATTCAGAGATATCTAGCAATAGCATCCATACTTTTAGAATAGGTTGCTTCATCCTTTTGGTTTTACTGTACAATTTCAAATGGAAATCATATTACAAATAGACACTATGAATATGTGAATTACAACCGATGTATTTTAATCCAGTTGCGTAGTTGGGGACATTAGCCAGTTTCCATGGAAATTAGGCCTTGGATAAAAATGTCAGAAGTGCCTAAAAGCCAGACTTTAAAAGACATTTAGGTGCCTAAAGATGCATCTGGGTGCCTAGTGGGATTTTCAAAAGAAAATAAGCAAGTTAGGTATTTAACTCCTATTATTTTCCATGTGCCTAATTTGCCTGGGAACTTTTGAAAAGTCTGTTAGGCATCTATCGGTACCTTTAGTTGCCTAAATACCTTTGAAAATCTGGCCCAAGTGACTTTGGAACTTAAGTCCCATTTTCAAAAGTGAAAGTCAATGGGGCTTGGGCACCTAAATCGCTTTTGTGCTTTTGAAAGGTTTATCATTGGTCTAAACAGTTTTTGTATCTGTTTAATCATTTCAGTTAGAAATGTGATTTTTTAACCAAAATAGTTAAATTGATACAACTCCTCGTGTGGACACACTTATGCTAGTGTGAACATACCCCTAAATTAACTGGAGTTATCGCTCTCAGTAAAAGCATAACTGCATCCACCCTCAGCAGTTATAATACTTTAACTAGATCCGTTTCAGTTTCAGACTGGCATAGTTAAATCAGTACAAAAACTGTGTTAGATAAGATCTCACAGAAATTAGTGGTGAAGCAGAGGGCATCAGTGCTAAGACTGTTCTCTACACTATACACACACTTAATATTGTACACTAATGCAATTTCCTGGTGATTTTATCATACCACCAGCAATTTTGGAGTGTTTTTTTTTTAACCTGTCTCATGAAAACACGATGAAAGCCAGCTCACAATTTTTCCACTTACTCAGAATGGCCATCTTCACCTATGGCTGTCAATGGGGCTGAAGCCAGCAGGAAGGCCATCATTTCTCTACAGTCCATCTGTATGTGAAAGTGACTCTGTCCTTAATAAAGTTGGCTGCTACCTCCCAGTGTTTTCTGCAAGACTGAAGCCATGCCTAGGGGCAAAATGTCTGCCACTCCATGGTCCAGGGGGCTAGACAGAGCACAGGAATTTTGAGGAGCAACAGAGACTATAGGTATGTCTACACTGCATGTTCCTTTTGGTTGCATGCAGAGTACATACACTGCACACCCTTCTAGCATGAGCATAAATAGTAGTGTAGACAGTGTGCGGCACTGCTTAGGTGAGGTGAGTAAAGACACATCTGAATCCTGTGAGTACATACCCTACATGGCCCTCTACTTGCCCAAGCAGTGCCTGCCCTATCTACATTGCTTTTTTTAGCAGGGTAGTGTCATGCCACTCCATGAAAGACTCCAGCAGCGGGGAAAGGTTGTGGCAGTGGGGAGGCAGCACAGAAAGGCTCCGGAAGCTCCCCACTGCCAAGCCTTTGCCTGCTGTCTACCTACTGCCAGAGCCTTTCTCCGATGCATGTAGCTACACACCACAATGTGGGCACAGCTGGCTTTTCACGGCAGTGTGTAGATACATATACCCATCACACCACTGCCAGTGGTGCGCAATGTAGATGTAGCCTGTGAAAGATACCTGGGAAGAATAAGGAGAAGCAAGAGGGAGATTTGGAGGTTGCAGTGGGATATGGGGGGCAGGACAGGGCAGGGGAAAGGAGTGTAGGGGTGAGGCCTGACGCAGCAGGAAGCAGAAGAGGGATGGATGTGCTGCTTCTTGCAAAAGGCTAAACCAATCTCATTGTTTTTACTGTGACATTCTTGCTTAATATTTAAAATTCTTTAATATGTATACCTGTAACTCATCAGCCCTCAAAAGTAATATAATGTGTGTGTGTGTGTGAATGTGAATGATGCATTAATTAGGAAGTGGTTCTCAAACTTTTTACCATCCAGCCCTTCTTTTATCAAGGAAATAAACTAGGAGGGGAGTGAGTCAAGACAGTAATAGGAAATGGATGGCAGTTCCCCAATCTCAAAGGTAAGGAGATGGTAAAAGTGGAGTCTCCATCTGAGCAGCCAGGGAGAGGTGTGCATTTTTGTCTGACTAAAGGTTGCTTTTTCACCTGAAATTATCACTCACATATTGGCAGAGGAGTAGAGGGGAATTAAAAACATGATTTGATGGTTTTATTTATTTATTTATTTTTTAAATCTTGTGATTTTGGGGGTCTGACTCTTGGTTTTTGATCTCTTGAGTTGCCAATACTGCTAGTGTTTTGCCCAGTCTAGTTTTTAATCCAGTCTAATTCTATATGTCTGCAAGCTTGCTCTTTTCACAGCGAGGCCCTGTAGATAATGTAATCAATCCTCATGCTCTAATCAATCTGTGGGCCCATTCTGCCACCCTTACTCACACTGCGTATAACTCCTACTGCTCTATCCATTGACTTCAGAGGATGGAACACTGTACTAGTTAATGTGAGTAACAGTGGCAAAATCATGCTCTGTGTAAGCAGGTAATTCGTATTTTCTATAAATAAATAAACAAACAAACTGATGGGACTGCTCTTTTTCCTCAAATCACAGCTCTCTGTGGCTTATGTTAGATATTACTGGGATCCATAATTGCTGTCTCACAGTTCTGCTACTTACTGTTACGAGTGTACCGCTATATCTGGATCTGCTCATCAGTATAATTGAATGAATGCAATCACATGGGAGATGTGCTAGGTTTCCAATCCATGGCTGTGTATTTGCAGCTCTATCGTGGACTTTCAGTTGTTATTACTAACTGGAAAAGGGATTTCTCTGTGTGTTGTAAGCCTCTGTCAATTTTCTGCAGTTGCTCTAACAAAAAGGATTACATGAATTGTGGCTATACATAATATAATTCTTTACTCTTTGTAATCGAAATGAACCCGAGTGAAGTATGTGGCCTTACTGTAATATACTGAGAGAGACTAGCAGAAAAGTCTAATCTTATTTCCTTATCTGGAAGGTAAGGTAAAGTACAACTCATCTTATTTTAAGATGCACCACTACCTCTGGAAGCAAACTGTTGGAGTTTTTGACAGAAAATGTTTAGCCTGATTGGCAAATGACATACAGGAGAGAAATAGGTCTTAGAAAGCACACTGCATGGTTTATCATTCTGCGCTTCAGAAAGCCAGTTCACACTTGAGCAAATGAAGGAACTCGGTGTTCCTTAATATAAGTGCAACAAATTATTCCAAGAAATAATCACCCAAATACTTAATACGTATAAATCCTAATACATTCTGATATGAGCAATCAGTATTCATCACCATCCCTCCCCCTCCCCCAACATGTGATAGATTGAAATAACACTGCTGTGATTGAGAAATGGTCTGAACAGTTTAACAGTCTGAAGAGGCAGACTGATATGGATAGAAGAATGTATTATAATTGTAATCAAAAAGCAGCAGCAATAACTAGGACAGAGCAAAACCCGCCAGTTGCAATGAACCAATCCCAGCAGATAATTACAATTCCCAAGTTTCGAGATCACTTGAATACTGAATTTCCAAATGAAACAAGAGCAAAACCAGTGTGTTTCCCCTGCTTGTCTCCCAGTGGGTCCAGGAACTCCCCCGGCCTTTCTGATGTTGTCTAAGGGAAAGGCTGGCATGCTCCTCCCTCTTCATTTTTTCTGAAAGGGATTGGTGCTCAGTTTGGTAGAGCCAATCCTCTTAAATCCACATTGCAACTTTTAGGGTGGGTTCTATTTGTGCTTTTCCTGTCTGTAGCACCGGCACTGGGAAATGCTTCCGTAATCCCACTGCTGATGCTTATCAACATGTTTATTTCATCTTGGGGCAGAGATGCTCTAGACTGTATCATGTAGTGGGGAACCTCCCTGCCTATTACTTATACTGTGACGCATTCAGGGGTGTCCAAACCCCGAAATGATGTGACGTAAGTAGTGCTACCAGTACTTTCTTGGTTCAGCTGATTCAGAAAGGGAACATGGGAGGGAGTCCATGCGGAGCAGGGAGCTGTATTCGGGCTCCAGCTGGGAGCTCCGCGGGGAGCCCACAGCCCAGGCTCTCAGTGTCAGGCAGTGAGGCGCCAGCTGTCACCATTGCTGGGACTCACAGTAGGAACACAAACATCTTCTCCCCCAGTTTCAAAACAGGGACTCTACCAACAGTGTAATTGACAGCACTATGCAGACACTGCGTCACCCGAACTACATCAACCTAAGCCTTTCGCCTCTCATCGAGATGGATTTACTAGATCGTAGTAGCGGGTGATTTACAGTGATGGGAGGAACACTGTAGCCCAGTGGCACTCAAACTTGGGTCGCCACTCGTTCAGGGAAAGCCCCTGGTGAGCCGGGCTGGTTTGTTTACCTGCCGCATCCACAGGTTTGGCCAATCGTGGTTCCCACTAGCCGCGGTTCGCCGCTCCGGGGCAATGGGGGCTGCAGGAAGGGCGGCCAGCACGTCCCTCAGCCCGCGCTGCTTCCTGCAGCCCGCATTGGCCTGGAGCAGCGAACTGAACTTGCGGACACAGTAGGTAAACAAACTGGCCCGGCCTGCCAGGGGCTTTCCCTGAACAAGCGGCAGCCCAAGTTTGAGAACCACTCCTGTAGCGTGTACGCTTACCTAGTTAGGTCAACGTAATCTGCCTTATGACTACTTAACTTTGTAATGTAGACATGCCGCAAGTCACAATGACTAATTTTCACTTCTTTGTAGCTCAAGTTAGAACAAAGAGTTAAGAAAATTAAACTAAATACTTATGGAAATCTGGGAGCCAAGATTAATCTTTCTCATTTCCCTTTCTGTTACCAGGCCAGGTAACCCATTGCATATCAATAACCAAACTCCATTTTAAGTAGAGATAAAGTCAAGCCTCTATAAATTAAAAATGAAAATTACTCAGTTCTCCCTTCCCCTACTTGGGACAGAACAATTAGTGGGAAAAAATGGGTTTTAGAACCAGACCAGGAAGGATAGCCACACAGTATAAAACTCTGGTAACTCAATCAGCAGATTGTGACATTCTCCTAGTGTTATCTGGACTGGTGATCTATTAGGTCACTCCAATCCTCGACTCAGGGAGCCAGCCTTACCCTGCTCTGTGAGAACCCCCATTCCTGGGCTGTTCACGCACAGCCTCTAGCATGTAAGCTGCTCCCAGTTACATGAGTGAGCACTTTTGTCCAGCTGCTGCTTGGATTGTTCAACCAAATGACACTATCCAATATCTCCAGTCCCAGACACAACCCTAGGAACCTCCGTCTTGCAGTGTCCAGTTATACTTGCTTACGAGTTCATCAATTTAACAAAGAAATTGATATGTACCAGGCTTGTCATCCCAAGGGGAATCTCTGACATGCTTCAAACCACTCGAGAGTCCAACAGATCCTTTGTTGCGGCCTAGGCCAGTGTCCTCTGTTCCTGTGAGGCTGGGCTGGGTTTGTCCCATACATGCCCTGATGAGGTGTGAACTGTCCCTCTGCTCCTGCAGAGTTTTGCCTGTGCTTGTTTTAAGCCATGAGGACACATTTTCAGCCTCATCTGTAACATTACTATAACAACAATGCTCAGTGCATCATGAGCCTTCTGAAGACACCCGACATGACAAACTTTGCATTGGATACCACACAATCATATTATAAGGATGAACATGGGGGTGAAGGGTGTTCCCCCGAGGTACAGAACGTCACACAAACTGAGGTTTAAATGAACAACTCTGGTATTGCACATTGATGCAAATGTCAAAGTGAACCAAATTTTTTTCTCAGATGCATGCACCCTGAAATCTATAACATTTGCATATTCATGTCCAAAGGCAGAATTTACCTTGATTCTTGTGGAATTTGTTTCTTATTATAAACTATGCCTTCCAACCTGGTACATAGGAATATGCCTCCTAAACCCACAAAAGATATTAATCCATAGTTCCTGGAAGATCTATAATCTAGTATCATTAACATCTGTATATATTTAAATATAGACACAGGCTCCATTGTACAAATTAGTATAATGTATATTGCCAGACTATTTCCTAGATTTCTTTGATAATTCTTATTACCCTGCCAGAAATGTGATTTTTATTTTCTCACTGAGCTTGGTTCAGATGCTGATGAGAGTGCTGACTAAAGGCCTGAGATGACTTTCAATGCCAATTGGATCAGGGCCTAAAGATCACACATTATTAAGGAGGGCACCAGGAGCGCCGCCAGCTTTTCTGCCGCCCTAGGCGGCGGAAGGTCCCGCCCCGAAATGCCGCCCCCCACAGAGGCGGCGGAAGGTCCCGCCGCCGCGGTTGCCGCTCCCCAAATTGTAGTGCCCTAGGAGACCACCTAGGTCGCCTAATGGGTTGTGCCGGCCCTGGAGGGCACACAAATCCTCTCCTGGGTTACTAATATAGGCTCTTATTCAGGAAAGCATCCCTACACAGGAAAGCACTTATGTGCTTCAAGCACACACTTACATTTTATTAAAATCAATTCAATTTAAACACATGCTTAAAGTTAAGCACATGTTTAAGTGCTGTCCTGATATAGGGTGAAATTAAGTTAAGTGCTTAAATGCTTTCCTGAATCAAGACCATGGTTCTTTGTTTAGAGTGTCTTGTGTTAGAATATTTTGCGTTTTGTGTTTTGTCTTTTTTAAACCAAAGGGAAAAAAGCAAACTTATATTTCAATGCATTTTTAATTTTTAATCTCCTAAAAACATTCAGAAATATTTTTACACATACAAAACTCAGATGCGTTTAAGTGGCTGTCTTCTGCCACCCAGTAACTCTCAAAGTTTGTTGGCTTATGTATATCCCAAAGGAAACACTTATGAAATAAAGGCTATATCTGTTATAAACAGAGCAGTGGCAAACTCAATAGTTTCAGAACAGTAGGTTCATGAAATCCTTTTAATCAAGGTGTTGTTTATAGCTTATTACAAGTTTTTTTAGCTGTATCTCCGTTGCCCTTTCTATAAAATTCAGGTAATTTGTAATAATAGTTACCTATCTCACAGGTAATGAATTATCTATAACACAAGTGTTGTGAACTTTAATTGATATTTGTACACTGTTTTGAGATCCTTAGGTACAAAATTCTAGAAATATGCAAAAAAACCCAAAAACATCCAGATACCTATGGTGACGGGCCCATCAAAAATGCATATAATGTCATAAATAAATAAATACAAATAATAATAGTCATCCATTGAATTAGGTTCTTCTGTTTCCTTTTCTCTACCTGTCTAGAGATTTATATGCTCCACCCCAGGAAGCATACACCAGGAATGCATTTGATAATTCCCTTAAAAAAATAGGGCAAACAAAGTTATCTTTGACATAAAAGCTATGTCAAGTTTTTAAGTGTATTTATTCTTATTTTATTTAATACTTGTGAATGCACTAGATTAATAGCCATGGACACTGAAGTCCTTTTTTTGTCCACAAAAAAGTACAGTTAGCAGCAGCACAGAGTGAGTGTCTGTCATAGTGATCCTAGGACTCCACTTGTACATACTGAAGAAGAGCCTTTTAAAAAATTGAGATCTGTTCTGCAATTAAGCGGGATTATATTGCCTCAGAAAATGTGGAACAATATATTTCCATAAAATGTGGTATCCTCCTCCCCCCACCGTTAATATAAATCCAGTGCTGGTGAGAGATGCGAGACAAAATCTTGGAGAATAAAGTTCTCTTTTTCAATGGTTCTCAAAGTATGATCCATAGAACATGCTGAGGTTGTTCGCAGAGCTGCTTCTGACCTAATAGTGAATGATCTGTCGGTATACTTGCAGCGACATGTTTTGTTACTTGTAGTGCATAGTTTAGGACACTCAACATTTGAGCATTCTTTCTGGGTGTGCGATGCTACTGAACTTAAAAAAAAAAAAATCAACCAAAACAGAACAAAACCCCCAAACAACATCCCCACTCCCCCCGCCCCTCAAAACAGGCACTCCTTTGTATCCTCAATGGTGGCTTCATTTCTTCCTTTGTGGGATGTTTCTTTGGTGTGAATATGGCAATGACCAAAACTGTGGACTGACCTCAGAACTAGAGGGAGATGTAGCATACACAAAGATAATACCAAATTGGAATATCAGAGCAGTGGGTACTACAGGAAACCAGAAGAACTGTGTTAACTAACATATACATTACTACTCCTAAGAAGAGTAAAAACAAAAACAACCACCACCACAAAAAAAAAAAAACAGCATAAATACAAAGCATGTAGCATGGGTTTGGAACAAAAATGCACCATATCCTGACAGGGCCACCCAGAGGATTCAGGGGGCCTGGGGTCTTCGGCGGCGGGGGTCCTTCCGCTCCAGGTCTTCGGGGCACTTCGGCGGTGGGTCCTGGAGCGAATGAAGGACCCGACGCCCGAACTGCCACCGAAGATCCGGAGCGGAAGGAGACCTCGCCGCTGAATTGCCGCTGAAGACCTGGAGCGGAAGAAGCCCTCGCCGCCTAGGACCAGATGTCCCGATTTTATAGGGACAGTCCCGATTTTTGCATGTTTTTCTTACATAGGCACCTATTACCCCCATCCCCTGTCCCGATTTTTCACACTTGCTGTCTGGTCACCCTATCGCCGCCGAATTGCCACCAAAGACCTGGAGCGGAAGGAGCCCTCGCCACTGAATTGCCGCCGAAGACCCAGAGCGGAAGAAGCACCAGGTCCTTCACTCGCTCCGGGTGTGTTCGGCGGCACTGAAGGACCTGCCGCCAAAGATCCGTCGAAAACTCTTGTGGGGGCCCCTGCGGGGCCTGGGGCAAATTGCCTCACTTGCCCCCTCGCCCCCGGGCGGCCCTGTATCCTGAGACCATTACTTGTTTTCACACTCATTCCTTATTCAGGGAAATTTCCTTTGGTTTCCAAATTCTTGCCATCTTTGATCTCATGATACACATTCCACTGATGAGTGCTTAGCTCAGTGTCCATGGCCACTCCAATCTCAGTCAATCTGAAGAGACTGCCACCAAATGAATCGGATTTTTAAAATCCTCAAATTTTCAGCCGCAAATATAGTGGTATTACAGAGAAAGGGAGGACCAACTTTTCCAAGAACAGAGACTGCTCTGCAGCTATCTACATCTAAAAACCCTGCCTCTAGCATATTTCTAGCCAACACAAGAAAGGAGGGCATGAGACAGACACTGCTGAAAGAAAGATAATCTAAGTATCCTTCTAAATTGTTTCTTTTTAAGATAAGCATAAGCTTATCATCCAACCTTAGATTTCAATTGAAATCATTGTGTCAGTTTTAAAAGAGCTGACCTAAAATTAAATGGATTGACATTATTGCTTTAACTTAACTGTCAGAATTTTAAAGAGTACAACGTTAGATCTTTTCAGATTTCTAATTAACATGGCTATTATGGAAGAAAAAATAAAATGATTTCTTGTTCGGAAGTAGAGCGCTGAATATGTAAGGCAAGAAGCAATCAAATAGAAATGAACAATTCTAAATGTTGGTTTAGTTATAGAAATCGGTACAATAAGATTAGCTGTGGACAAGATAAACTAGGAGAAACATACCACAATGTCAATCTACAAAACATTGCCAGATTAAGTACTCAAAATTGTTAGCAAAATATCTGGAATATTTACATTTAACTGTATTTTAAAAAGATGAATGAAATGAACAAAAGCTTGTTCATTATTATGACTTAATAATAGTGCAAAAGACAGGTTTAGGAACTAGAGAAAGATCCCAATAAATATGCACCGGATAACAGTACAGTCTCTCTCATCATGTAATATGCAATAACTGTATTGTTAATGAAAAACAATTCTGAGAATTATAGTAGTCAAGAAAATAGATGCTACATACATTCTCTTTTTATATTACATATAATACCATTAAATTTCAACATTGAGCAATAAAACTATACTAATTCTTATTATGTGATTAGTCTAGAAAGATTGGCTCGATGGTCTAATATATTTTTCCTTTTTAATGTAATTTTACAAATTTGCATTTCTAGACTAGTGGTTTGGACTATGCCACTTTAACATTGGACTGATATCAATTTCTGTATTTAATTTGTTTAAAAAGAGAAAATGAAGAAATTGCTTAATAATATTACCAATTAAATTGTTCCTGTTTCATTCTGAAGTATACATGCCATTGAGGAAAATGTATATAAGAAGTGATTTCCTACCCTAACTGCTGCTGCTGTTTGGTTGGGGACTTTCTTTTCAAAGAGGCTTGATTAGCAGTGCAGTATCATATCTTCCTGTATGTTTGACTATCTTCAGAAATATGTATGTGCATGTCAAATTTGCGGAGTGTCATAGTATGTAGTTAAAATTGAAGAGACCCTAAAATTGGGGGAACAGGGTTTTTTTTGCCCACAATTCTCTCCTCTCCAGGGTCACTTTAGAAAATGCTTTCAATCCTGCAGACGGTGTTCACTTCTTTCAGAAACTGGCTGAAATTTACTACTCAGGATCTAGTGCTGTAAGTTACTCCAGGCTGATTGATAGCTCTGAGGGGATGTGCTACTATGTATGTGTGTTATTATTAATTATTGTTATTTATTATATAAAAAGACATTCCCCAAACTAGACACTCCACTGCACACTCTTCTCCCTCTGGGGACCTAATGAGAGAACACCAGACTGATTTGTAGTCATTTTGCTAATGCCCTACTGGAAAGCACTCAGATACTATGGTGACTAGTGCAGCATAAAAATGATATAGACTACACTAGACTATACACAAGCAGAGCCTCCTATAACACTAGAAAGGAGAAAAGCAGAAACAGCATGAAGCCCACTAGGAACCTCACCACACAGATCTAGTCTTCCCACTAAGAAACCATAGTGAGGGGCATAATCCAAAATCCTAAAATAGATTGATAAAGTCTGTTGGGGAACCAGGATGCTTCTCTCCATTTTATGAGTCCTACCTGAGGCATGATACAGGTTACTCCCTCTTCCTCTTTAGCAGGAAGTCTCCATCCATGATTCCCCTAACACTTGTTCCTTGTTACCCTCCAGCAGGCATTAATCTTCTGATTGCTAGTTGCAGACCTGGTTTATGATTTGGGGGAGCATGGTGGAAATTATTTTATATAAATGGGGGTGAGAAATGGAAAACATGTCAAATATGAGCTCTCAGAAAGCTATGCACTCCCCAAATTTCCAAATAGTCCTAACGATCTAGGAACTGAGACCACTTTCAATTTAATTTCCCTTTCAAAGAATGGAATCATTTTGCAGAACTACATCAGCTACTACCAAGGCCTGCTTCCTGGGCTTTTAAGGATGAGGAAACTAATGAAGATTTGTTTAGAGATGTTATATGCAGTTGGGTAAATTCTCCTTTATATCACCTTATGCACTGGGCATTTGGTTCTTGCCACAAGCTACAGATCCTTTTAGCCAGCTGGTTCTCCTGGCCTTGTTTCATTGAAGTGCTGGTTTTTAATCCTTGTAGAAGGGCTGCTCCACATCCTGAATAAGAGAGTTAATTTTATGGCATATTATAAGGACCACACTTTCACCTCTGGGTTGACAACTTTGTAACCTGGTTGCACTGGCATGATGTGGTGATAATGCACAATGTTACTGTAGTCCCCTCCCCAAAAGTGTGGCTCAAACTTCTCCCTGTTGCCTGCTGCTTGGAACAGCTTTGTCTCTCTGACCTCAGAGTCCTGGGCTCTTTATCTTGTGTCTGGTGCCTCCCCCAAGGGGGACCCTTTCTAGTGCATGGAACATAAAAGGTGCTGCCCCTTGGGGAAAATGTTTATTACCAAATAATATATTAGAAACATAGTCCAATATGGAAGAAATACAATAATTATCACAACCCCCCAAGGTAGCAATACAACAACAGGGGAAGCTTTATTAGATACAAGGAACATAGTACAGGGGATACTGAAAGAATAGGAGTAACTAAAATAATAAACCACCAACAATATCTTTAAATCACCTCAACATTTACAATGGTCCCAACAGCCCCAGCTTCCTTCCAGCATCTGCCTGGGCAAAACGTGAGTAGAGAATCGGTTCTTTGAGGGGTGATGCAGGACTGTGACTGTTGGCCAATTTAAAACTGAGCAGAAAAATAAAGAAACATGAGATTTCTCATGAGACCTTCAACTCTGAAAGGTAAGGATCGTCTGCACTGGTTTGGAGTCCAATGGAAAGATAGGCTGAACATGAGTAGGCTGACCAGAAATTGCTTCTCCGCCTCCAGGTTGCTGGCCTCTGCTTGGCTGACACTTTTCAATGAACCAATAACCAGCAGAGTTAAAGTTTCCCTTTGGATAAAAATGGGAAGTTTAATGGGGACCTCAGGCTGCTGTGATACTTCTCCCTCTGCTCCCCTCCAACAACAGCTCAAACCAAAAATAAAACCAAATCCTTTGTCTTTGAGTTCAGGCTGATAATTGGTTCTTGTAGAGGATTCCAGCTTGTTCTACTTCTGCCCTGCACTGTACAGAACCTGGGAAACAGAGTCTTGAGCCTCTACTGCCTTTGCTACTATAGACCAGAGGCAAGTCCCCTAGAGGTTTAGTGTAGTATATCAGGAACAACCAACTCCAGAGGGAGTTGCATAACAATGCAGCATAAATTGATGACATCATATTGGTGTAAATGCCAGGGCACTGTGATAAAAAAAGTCTTCTGTCCTATGGGACCAAGGTAAGAACATGTTGAGCCTGCACTGCAGCCAGCTCTTTTCAATAGTGCGTAAAATAAATTAGACATTTACTGCACCCAAATTACCCTTATTTTAAGTGTTTAAATTTTCAAGGACTACCTCTCTAATAGTAGTAATAGTGTACTTTGAAGGCAGTCACATTAGATTCTGTTACCTTCTGTTCTTTTGTATGGGGATACTTTTTTAAAAATAAAACTGTATCCACAAGATAGAGGTATGGTGGGGTCTTCTCTCTTAAAGAGAGATGGCTCCAAATTGCCCATCCACTTTCTTTGGGTGGAGAAACCTTTTATCATTGGAGAGACATGGATTTACCCCAGAACCACTTTAACAGTGCTATATTCTAACCCTTTAATCAGCCAATTCTGTGGTATCGAGAGAATCGTAGGGCTGGACTACACTGGAAACTTACATCAGCATACTTATGTCTCTAGGATATGAAAAATCCACACACCTGAGAGATGAAATTAAGCCACCCTCACCCCCAGTGTAGACAGTGCTAGGCCAGTGGAAGAATTCTTCCATTGACCTACCTACCGCTTCTCGGCAAGGTGGATTAACAACAGTGATGGGAGAACCCCTCCCATTGCTTTAGTAAGTGTGTACACTAAAACACTACAGCAGCTGCACCGCTGTAAGGTTTTAAGTGTTGACATAGTCTTAGTGCCATTAAAAGGAATGGTAAATAACACGTGTGTCATTCGTTCACCACAGCAATTATACATCGGCAGTGCAATGTGATCCTCTGCTGGGGTTGTATCTCTGTGCCAGGATGGCTCTGGCTGTGCACCTGGATTCATACCTAGACCAATCTCCCAGCCCTGGGCTCAGGTTTCTGTTTAGGCCTGGTTTCCCTCCTGCAGCATATGCCCTTGCCTGCAGCCCAAGCTGCACAGTCACCTTCCTGCCAGTTGATGGGCCCAGAACAAAACGGATGTCCTGTAAACAATCCCCTGTCCCCACTTGATCAAGGCTGAGCAACTTCTCCAGAGCAATATTCCAATAGGAGAAGGTCTGGCAGCATGAAGCCAGAAATAGGATTTCCTGCCAGATCTCCATCCAACCCCGGCTCTGTGGGCGGAGAGACTTCTCCTTTCCTCTGCCCACTTCTCTCATTAATCAAGGCTCTGTGTGGGAGCTAAGCTAGCCCTCTCACATCAGTACTGCTGAGGATGTAAGCCCATAAAAATTTAATCCTAGTAATTATCCATATCTAAATATACAAAAGAGAAAAAGAAAATTGAACCAGCTTTGAAAGAACAACATAAGAAATTGCCATAAGAACACACACCTAAGGATTCACAAGACAAATATGTTGACTTGTAGTTGGTAACACTATCCTTAACTCAACTAAAATTATTTTTCCTCCCCTATCTTCCATCTTAATAAATGGAAACCAAACTTCATTCACTGCTCAACAGGCTGCCTTTGAACAAAGAACTTGGTTCTGTCATTCATTCACTAGACTAGATTGAGATTTCACTTCCTCTCCAAGCAAAAACTCTATGCCCAGGCTGCCTTAACTAACAACCTTTCATCTCAAGAAAATTAAAATGTGCA
This sequence comes from Trachemys scripta elegans, assembly GCF_013100865.1. Lineage (NCBI taxonomy): Eukaryota > Metazoa > Chordata > Testudines > Emydidae > Trachemys > Trachemys scripta. The sequence goes on along the minus strand of NC_048298.1, from coordinate 243,363,198 downwards.
TCCTGTGAATTATGCTGACAGCTAACATGTTGCCAGCATAGCATTGCCTGGCACGTCCCTATTTAGCTTCACAACGCTGGCATGAAGGTGCTATGAAAAATAAAGATGTGTAATACTGTTGAAAAAAAAACCAACACAACATTCTAAAAACTCTCTGCTTCTGAAATATCACTGAGCTCAATTAAACGCTTTTGAAAATAAATAAATAACTTGAAAGATTCCCCCCTGCCAAAAAATGTTCAAAATGCGTACAAAACAGTTAGCCATCTTTGAATGCCACCACTCACTGAATATTGCATAAAACTGCTTTCCAACTATCATTGAGAAAATAAAGCTCTCTTTGTAAATCTGTCACTCTGAAGTGAGAGAACAGGTTGAGATGACATCATAAAATTTATGAGCTAACTTGCCCTTCCCTGGAGCTATTGGTGTACTAGCATTTATGATAAAATGACACATATACTTGTGCCACCTTTTGTTATTCAGATACAGAAAAAAACAATTTTAGAAAACAAGTTACCCAGTTTACTGGAATAAAATACTGGAACTCGGATCTTTGTTGTAGATAAGTAACTTCCAATTGTAGAAATGATTTTACACTATGCACAATGTAAGTCACATACTTCATTTAGTAGAGTCAAAGTACATAAACAAAAATAAGGAAGATTTAGTATGCTGTGCATTTTGCACCTCAGAGGCTAAAGTGAATTATAAGGCAGGAATATTGCTGGAAATAATTTCCCTAATAAGTTTATTAATATTTAGCACAACTCAGTGACCATACAAGCATTCTTCCATTGGTCCCACAGGTCACTTGGGGTCCATCTACACTAGAATAAAAGACCATGGCATGGCCACAGCTGGCCAAAGCCAGTTGGCTCAGGCTTGAGGGACTCGGGTAGCGGGATTAAAAATTGCTGTGTAGACATTCAGTCTCAGGCTGGAGCCTAGCTTGTGGGACGCTCCCCAGCACAGGGTCCCAGAGCTCAGACTCTAGCCCAAGTCCGAACATCTACTCAGCAACTGTACAGCCCTACAGTCCAAGCCAGCTGACCCAGGCCAGCCAGGGTTGTTTAGTTGCTGTGTAGGTGTACCCTTGGTGATGACTATATCCAAAACATCAATACACCCATGTACACCCTTATGTTCTATACCCTAGCAACACACAGTTCTAAGCATTAGTCAAAAATATTCACAACAGGAACAGGAGACACCTTCCCATCATGGCATGACCTAAGAAGGGGTAAGGAAAGGCTCTGACAAAGAACCCCTAGAAACCCTTGTGTTCTACAGACTATAATTAACAAGTGATATCATTGCTGGTTATTGGACTTTCGCTACAATGAGTTTAGGGTGGCACTCTGCTCTCTTCATGGTTTTTCCCTTTATCTCACTTTGCTCTGTTTCTCCCCAGCTGCCAGACTGAGCATTTCTAAACAATTACTTACTGCACCTGGTGCCCAATTAACATGTTTTCTTTATTTTCATTACTTAGCCCAATAACAACAGATATACTGAAGCATGAAGCTGTGCAGATTCGCATTTTAACACCTGAAATAAATAGCTTTGTTGTTGTTATTACTACCTTCTAGAAAAATCTTACAAATGGGTACATTTAGTTTGCCTTACTCGTATACAATTCCCATATCAGTCATAGTTGTTCATGAGTAAGGCAAGAGGGATTTATCTCATACAAGAGTGACTATTCAACAGTCATAGTTTTCAAACATTTCTAGTGCTATTTGGAAAAAAAAAATCACTCATACTATTTGATTGAATTGTTTTATGTAGTCATTAGGAAACTGATTCCACAGATAGAATAGTAATTATAAGAGTTGTGTTCTTTAAACTAACCATATAGATTGGACAGAGACAAAAAGGAGACACGCATTACCTCTGAAAATCTCAATGAAAAGTGTTGCTTCTCTTAGGCTGCGTCTACACTACCCGCCTGAATCAGTGGGTAGAAATCGACCTCTCGGGGATCGATTTATCGCATCCCGTCGGGATGTGACAATCGATCCCCGAATCGACGCTCTTACTCCACCAGCGGAGGTGGGAGTAAGCGCTGTCGACGGGAAGCCGCAGAGGTCAATTTTGCCGCCGTCCCTACAGCGGGGTAAGTCGGCTGCCATACGTTGAATTCAGCTACGCTATTCGCGTAGCTGAATTTGCGTATCTTAAATTGACCCCCCTGTAGTGTAGATGTAGCCTTATTCACATTCACAAAATCCCCAACTTCTCCCTTATTCACATAATACTATTGGTGTTTTACTAAACTATATGGAAGGAGTAGATTGGGACATAGGGCAGGGATTCAGAAGCAGGTTTTCTAATTCCAGATCTGAGGATAATTTGCTTTGTAGCCTTGGGTCAGTCACCTAACCGCTCTCTGTTTCAATTTCTTCTTTCTATAATTGACCACTTGTGAAGAATAATATCAGATTTACTCAGATCACCATAAGAGACTTTTTAATTGGTAGATTGATGGAGATATTATTTATTAAGGACTCTCCTACAGTACATGTAAAAGCACTAGCTTAGTTCTGTTGCTTATTTTCTTTAAATAATCTAAATGGGATGTCTGAAAAATATTTTTTATCTCTGCAGTGGAGACATTTTTTACTCTGCCTTGTAGGCTATTAGGCTGTTGATCATCCCCCTTTCCCGTGGAAATATGGCTTTGGTTATTCCTGAACACACTGAATCACGTACCACATCATGCTGACTGGGAACAATTGTATTGCACCAAGGTGTGAATATTCAAACTCCTTGGTATTGCCAATTATTTTCTTAGGGAAAGCAATGTGAAAGCTTATCAATTCCAGATCTGGCACGCTTACAGCGATTGAAGAATATAAAAGTTTGTAGAATACATAATCAATTGCATTCTAATGCTTTAATGATGTTTAAGTGAAAGTATAGGTTGAGGTGGTATCCTGTGAGTAAGTGTAAGGGAGCTGTAAAAGGCTGCAAAATGGTTCTTAAGCTGTACACCTGTGGTATTCTGTATGGGAAGTTGGCTATGTCTAGGAATGTACACCAGGTCCTAGAACTTCCTGAATCTTATAGTGCCAAGGCCGTATGTGCCATGTGCATACTGAGGTACTGCTCAAAGAGAGTAGAAGGAAGGTGGCAACCTTTTCCTTTTTGTCCTTCAGTAGAGTTAGATGGAATCTTGTAGATGAGAGTGAATGGGTTGTAAAAGGAGGTGAAAAGATTAGACATTTCAGCAACTGCGAGGTTATCAGAGTAAAGGTATGTGTGTTAATGGGGCATAATGCAGCATTGCTGAAATATGGCTGAGTTAAGGTTGCATGGGTTTTCATAAGTTTGAGTTTTGCTCAACTCACAATTCTGCAAGGGGACAACATATCACCGAGCAATCTTAACTCTCCGTTATCATAGTATTTTGCCATTGAATTTCCTACCTTTTTGAACAGGAAAAGATATGTTGTTGGTAGGAGTTAACAGTCGTACAAATCATGTCCCACAATCTGCATACCAAGTCAGCCCCCCCCCCCTACACATTAACAGGGCCCCACCAGCCCTGCTCTGGTACACCTCCTCAGCCATGCCCCTGACTCAGACACTAAGTTTCCCCCTCCAACTTTGTCCCTTCCCCATTACTATACTCAAACACACACACACACACACACAGACACACACACACACACACACACACACAAGCTGGGAAGACATCTCCCTGAAGTCCTTTCTTCCTGGTATACAACCATTTCGATTACTGCTACTTCCCCCACTCTTATAACCTGACGCACATTCAGTGCCTGGAGTGAAGGACAATTATGGTACAGTCAAATGCTGGTTTGGGTCATTTTTCAGGATGATTGGGGAATGGAGTTTGTGACAGGACCAGTGAAAGAAATCACAGACAGGGTGTGTGTTCCAATATACTGACAGTTTTATGTTGAGAGAAAGGCCCCGTCTGGCCCCGTCTGATGGAGATGTAGTAGATGTCCAAAAAAAAAATGAGATGTGGCAGCTTGCATTGTTCCTGTGTCATACAGTACATATTTTCTGGTCAGTCATGAACCCTCCAATTTCCCGATTAATGTTCTTCCAACACTATCAATAGTTTTCATATTGTCAATGTAGCCATTATGCAGACATGCAGCCAAATCAGAGAAAACTCTTAGCTCCTGGAAACAAATCTCTGCTGTGATCCAAATCTCCTCTCACACATTTTATGAGGTACACACCATGAATAAGGCCAGATCATTTCTGCTGAACTGAATCACCACAATGTATGGTACTATATCACAACCTCTTAAGTCATTGTTTAGATGCTGCAGAATGGGTAAAACATGATGCCCGTGCATGTCACCTCTCTCCACCCAAATTATCCTGTTGCCATCAATCCCCATGTCAGTGTGTACTCCTTGCTCTCCCACAAACTTTTTCAATCGTGTGATCCAGGAAATACTCAGAATCTACATGCTGGCATCCCTGGCAGCATGCATATTTCCCCCCCCCCCCACCCAGTTGTCAAGGTACCTGCACTGTCAATTCCAAAAATCTATGCTATGTGTCTTTGGAAACACCACATTAATCTGCTCTGAGATCAGGGAATAGCTGCTTGCTCTTCCAGAGGCTAATAAAATACAAATTTTCCCCAAACAACCAATCCATAGGCTTGCCTATCACCTGTCATCATTTCGTGACCCCTCCCACAGATGTAGCCAGTCTCCCAGTCCCTGTCCCCCCATCTCCGTTCCTACTCTAAACCCCCACCACACAAAGTCCTTTGTCTGCAGCTCTGCCCCACCCGATAAACCTAAAATTTGGGTTAGACCAGCTGCTGACTATTATGCTGTGTTAACCAAAAACCTGACAAAATATAAACATGTTCCATTATAATAGAGAATTTCCAGCAAGCAATACGAGTTACTAAATCTTTATTGCAGACGTATACAGAGGTTCAGACTAGAAACATCAGTGGTGGGGTGTTCCCCAGAGACAATGGACTATAAGGTGGATAGAAAGCTGGCTAGATCATCGGGCTCAACGGGTAGTGATCAATGGCTCGATGTCTAATTGGCAGCTGGTATCAAGCGGAGTGCCCCGGGGTCAGTCCTGGGGCCAGTTTTGTTCAACATCTTCATTAATGATCTGGATGATGGGATAGATTGCACCCTCCTGGGTGATGGGATAGATTGCACCCTCATCAAGTCTGCGGATAACACTAAGCTCGGGGAGGGAGGGAGAAGAGAGGAGAAGAGGTAGATACTCTGGAGAGTAGGGATAGGGTCCAGAATGACCTAGACAAATTGGAGGATTGGGCCAAAAGAAAGCTGATGAGGTTCAACGAGGACAAGTGCAGAGTTCTGCACTTAGAACGGAAGAATCCCATGCACTGCTACAGGCTGGGGACCGACTGGCTAAGCAGAGAGTTCTGCAGAAAAGGACCTGGGGATTACAGTGGATGAGAAGTTGGATATGAGTCAACAGTGTGCCCTTGTTGTCAAAAAGGCTAATTGCATATGGGACTACATTAGTAGGAGCATTGCTAGCAGATCGAGAGAAGTGATTATTCCCCTCTATTCGGCACTGGTGAGGCCATATCTTGAGTATTGCGTCCAGTTTTGGGCCCTCTACTACGGAAAGGATGTGGACAAATAGGAGAGAGTCCAGTGGGGGGCAATGAAAATGATTAGGGGGCTGGGACACATGATATATGAGGAGAGGCTGAGGGATCTGGGTTTATTTAATCTACAAAAGAGAAGAGTGAGGGGGGATTTGATAGCAGCCTTCAACTACCTGAAGGGGGGGTTCCAAAGAGGATGGAGGTAGACTGTTCTCAGTGGTGGCAGAAGACAGAACAAGTAGCAATGGTCTCAAGTTGCAGGGGGGGAAGGTTTAGGTTGGATATTAGGACAAACTATTTCACTCAGAGAGTGGTGAAGCACTGGAATGGGTTACCTAGGGAGATGATGGAATCTCCATCCTCAGAGGATTTTAAGGCCTGGCTTGACAAAGCCCTGGCTGGGATGATTTAGTTGGGTTTGGTCCTGCTTTGAGCAGGGGGTTGGACTAGATGACCTCCTGAGGTCTCTTCCAACCCTAATCCTCTATGATTCTATGATAATGGTGTCGGCACATTCCCTCGAACTACCCAAGCAAGAATAAAGTGTTTGCTAGACTCCTTCTCACAGCTTTTTCTTTATTGGTGCAGGCACACTGGAATCCTTCCAGCTCCATATCCACACAAGCGAAGAAGTGAACATGTTTTGAAATATGATTCATACTCCCCAAAGACTAGTCATACACTACCTTGGGTAAAAATGGACAGATTGAGACTATTCTAATCCAAATCACATCAATAGTCTGATCTCTAGCTCTGCAGAAACAAACCTCGAACCTTTTGAAAAGTTCCTATTATTTTCAGGGCTTATATCTCTGGAATCCCTTGCTCAAATGACCCCCAAATTTGGGTCATTCATCCTAATCTGCATTTCCGTGAAGCATAGCAGACTTCAGGAAAATCCATGCAAGTATTTAGATTTCACAGCACTTAAGATCATCATCCTTTAAACAGGAAGGATAGAGGGATGACGGAAGGAAAGGGCTCCTTTACACATCCATCTGCAGCATAGAAAGCTCTGAAAATTGTGACGTGCCCCATTCAGCTCAATGTGATGTTCTCAGCTGAATCAGAACACTTCAGGGAGATTAACATAACCTGAAACAATAGCTTTGAGCCTGTGAACTGCTCCATTCAACACAGTGGATGTCATCCTCTCCCCCCGCCCTCCGCCCTGCCCCCGAATGCTCAGAGAAGGTGGTTATGCCCATTCTCTCCCTACCCAAAGGGGCAGGTCTTCCACAGATCCTGGCTCCAATGACACAGAGGCCTCAGACCCTCCCAAAAGGGCACCCCCCCCCAACCAAGATCACACAAGGAAAGAGAGGGAGGGGGTCCAATCCCTGTAGATGGGTGGGCACGCATCCCTAGATCCTGGCACACACACAGGGGACACAGAGAGAGATTCAGACACCCCTAAAATCTGGGCACACACATGGGAAGGGACAATGTGGCTCTGACAGGTGCCCCTGCCATTATTCTCCTCCAGTTCCCCTGCCACTCACCCTCACAGCCCCCTTCTCAATGTTCCACCCCTCCAATCCTGCAACTTCTTTTCCCTCCCCTATCACCCTCCCCTCGCTGCATCCTCAAATCCCTCTACCCCCACTCTTCTGCTCCCTAATGCACCTCCCAGGAAGAATTCATGTCTAATTTTCCCCCCCAAATACTTTTATTACATTCACTGCAAACTAAAATTGCCACCCATGACTCACAAATTGTAGCAAGCTCCAGCCACTCAAAATTTCTTTTGTCTTAGGTGCGGGCTGGCGATTAACTTATCCTTAGTTATGTTAATTGAAGGGTGAGTTCCCATCAATCTCAATGACATCTGTGACTCATTCAGTCATTTGTACCTCTCAGTTTAACAGTACTTGACAGCAGAAGGAAACTTGCTTTTTGGATTTTTTTTTTTTTTTGGAGGGGGGCTGGGATCAGCTGTAACTTAGAAAAACTCTTAGGCAACTGACCCAAAATATGGATGATTAACTCTACCCTCTGCACAGCAAATTTCAAAGCAATCCAATGGACTGTATTTTATAACAATTACAAGAGTTTAGTTTTAATGCATATAGAATTGTGCCCCCCCCCCCCCCCCCCGACTTATATCTCTGCAATCCCTAGCTCAAATTATTTCAAATTTAGGTCATTAACCTTACTCTGCATTCTCCTCAGACATACCGCATTTTCAATGAATCTGACTATGTGTGTCAATTTTAGAGGCCTTAGAAAGGAAGACCTTTAAAGAGAAGTTGTGATACAACCTTAACTACAGTGGTGCTGCAGCACCACTATACTATACCTTATGAGGTGTATACTTTACACTCTTAAGAGTACGGGATTTCCCCTATGCCTGTGTCCTGTTGATCATGATGGACTTATAAATTATTCCTTATTTTTGCAATTCATGTCTCTCAATCACTAATGACACCCCAGCAGCTGGTCATTGGGGTGGAACTCCCCCTTATGCAGAGGGCAAGCTCAAGTTCTGTGCACTATTTAAGTCTTAGGCTATGGCTACACTATAGAGCTTACAGCAATGCAGTTGCACTGATGCAGCTATGCTGTTGCTGTTAGTGCAGACACTAAGTCGACGGAGAGAGCTCTCCAATCGATTTTATTACCCCAGCCCCCATGAGAGGCGGTAGCTATGTCGGTGAGAGAAGATCACCTGCCGACACAGCGCTGTCCACACTGGCGCTTAGGTTGGTATAACTTACGTCCTTCAGGATGGAGGCTTATTTATACTCCAAGCGACATAACTTATACTGACCTAAGCTGTAGCGTGTACATAACCTTAGTCAAACATTCAAAACAGGGAGGGGTGAAAGTAACACAGAAGACTTACTGGTATGGGGGCCCGACTCTGGGCCCCTGGAAGGGGCAGGGCCTCGGGCAGACGGGGAAGGGCTGGGGGTCAGCCTCCCGCAGCCAGCCCTTCCACCTGCTGCCCAGGTGGAGATTAAATCGCCGGGCCCCAGGGCAGCTTCTCCTTTTACCACCACCACCCCGCCCATCGGGTAGCAAAATGGGCCATGGCAGCGCTTTAATGTCAGCTGCATATGGAGTGGTACCGGCAGCCACTTCTTACCCGTATGCCATACTGGCCCATACCAGCCTACTTTCACCCCTGAAAACAGGGCTTACGTGGTTTTTAAGTGAAGTATAGGCACTATGCTGATCCTCTGCAATGGGGTAAATTTCACAGTAGGATAGCTTGTTATTATAATGGCCTTAACCACTCTCCAACCCCAAATATGTTACATTTGCAATCTCCAACCTTGAGCCCAATCAATTTCCCAGTAAATCAGAGCTTGTCCACTGACTAAAAGGGAAATGGATCGTGCTCATTTTAAGCAAGAAAGATGGGTTTACTCGAACTAGGATTTTCATTGCTGCAACATGTCATATTGCTTCTAAGCCATCGGGTTAGTCCAAATCCATATCTGTTTAAACAGTTTTGCATGAATTTCAAAGATTTGCCTGGATACTAGAGAACCACTGTTTTACACTTGCTAAAGAATTCAAGAAATGTTATGTCCATTTTACTAATCTAATAATAATTACATTGGCCACTTTCCCTGAAGTAGTGCTGACACTGTAATGAATTGCATTGCCCCAGTGTGTGATTCAGCAGTTGGAAAAACACAAATGATGTTTCAGTTTTTTATTTTTAAAAAAATATAATTTTCTTAAAAAAAAAAAAAAGAAAGAAAGCAAGTTAAGATTTCTGGACTAACTTTGAGCTTAACAGTAAAATTTTGTCTGAAAGAGGAGAGCAGTTCCTGAAATCACTGAATATCACCCAAAGGCAAATGGAAATGATCTTTTCCCCTCAGACAATTTATTTAGATCAAGTTAATATTTGTTTTATGAATACCAATTTTATTTTCACATAGGATATCTGCAAGGTGTCCCAGCAGATACTGGAATGATTGCAGGTCTTTCTGTTCCCACCACAAGAGCAAAGTCTTCAGGGATAGGCCTCTGGTTCCCTCTGCGTTTATCGGAGTGTAGGGTGGCACAATGTCTTGAATTGGGGGGCTAGATCCTGGCTCCTCTCTCCTGTCCTCTTCAGAAATAATTTTTAGGAGGTGGGGCAATAAACTCTCTCTGATTTTGTCTCAGCCTTTTCTCTTATGCTACTTCCCTATTCCTCTCTCTCTTCATCCTTGCCCTTTCTTTACTGAATATTTGTTGGATAGACACAGTTCTTCATGTTGCCAGTGTAGGTATTTCTAGGCCCATGGCATCTGCCGGCTTGGAACCTTATTCACAGCTCTCTGTGTCTAACATATTGGTGTGCTGTTGCATTCTATTGACAAATAATAAAAGACCACTGTGGGCTAGCTTGTGACTTGTATTATACACCTGGACATGGGAGTGAGGAGGAGGTAAGAACCCCAGTTATACAGGGGCTATCCTGAACAGGTGGGCAAGGGGACCGCTAGTGAGGTGAACCTTGGTTTCTCCCCACTGTTGCCATGGTGCTGACCAGCATAGCTGACAGGTAAAGGATGATCTGCTCCACAGCAAATTACTATCCCACTCCAAAAAGGGAAAGCAAGGAAGGGATTGTGCCGGAGAGGTTTGTCTCTGAATCACAAGGACATTCTTTATTCAAAGGGAGGAGTTTTTACCACAATACATGAATGCACACCAAGGTTTTATCTGTACTAGTTTGGGATGGCCGCATTACTCAAGACTGACGTCTACAAGAGAGGCATGTAGAGAAGGAAGAATTATAGTTTTGAATTTGGTTGATGGCAAGGATCCAGTTTTCTTTCAAATACTCTAACACAAATCAGAAGGGGAAAAAAAAGGCATTAGCACCAGAAACTTGATCTGCTGAAGTATGTATTATATTTTACACAAATATCCTACTGTGGAAATTCCTTTTCCTCAGAGTTACCTATAAAAACACCATAATATGATAGTTTTCCTAACAGTTTGCAATCCCTAATTTGAATTGAAATTATAAAGCTCTGATCCTTACTAAAAAATGAAACTTTTAGAAAACTACAGCAAACTTGAAAATCTGCTGTTTTCACTTATTACTGAAATCCCCAATTTGTCCTAAACTTTCCTTTTAAAGTCAACAGAAGTTTGATAGACACTTTAACTGCAATCATATGAATAGACCAGAAAAATCTGGAAATCTCACCAAAGCAAGCTCACCCTCCTTTATGCTAGGATTCATCAACTCAGAACTTGTGCAGCTGAAATTTTACAGCTTTCAGGCTAGGATGTTATGCACTAAATACATGATCATTTGTCTAATACGTGGTACACACTAATGTCTTTCACTTTGTTGCTTCTCCTTTTATCCAAATGTACTTCTAAGATTATACTGTATATATTTGGATCATTTCTCTTGGCAGTGAAGTGCAGCCACATCTCGGGTAAGATCATTTGATGAAAAGCTATTTGTCTACGTGTGCAATTATAGAAATGTGGGTTTTTTTGGTCCACAGCACTACAGACAATTTTTAAGAGCTGTTATTTGAAGACTAACTTATTCAGCTGAACCACAGTGGAAACTATAGGAGGCAGATTGAATTTACACATATTGGAATTTGGCCAAACAACTGAGCTAAAATTCTATATCCTTGTGAAAACTAACAGAACCTTTAATATTCAGGGACTCTATTTTACATCTCAACTGAAAACTGGCACTCCTTGCAGCCCAGTTTCCTTTAGTGCCAAACAGGTATTTCTTTTTGTGCCCCCAAATGGTAGAGATACATTCACTAACAAAAATAATAATAATAATAAATGTAGAGCCTTATAGGCTTGTGAAAATCATACTTAGCAAGATCAAGGAAACTTGGGGCTAGATCCAACACTAAGGGCCTGACCCAAAGTCAATTGACTTCAATGGGTTTTGGATCAGGCCCTAGGAGTACTCCATGCTGCTCCAAACATTTTTGGCTCCCTGTCAAGATGAGGATCAGAGTGAGTGAATGTAGAATTGTGTCTTTGAGTCCCCTTTCCTCCCCTCATCTTTACTTGCTCAGAATAGCTCAAAATTAAGTCCTAATTTAAATCTCCTCCCCACCCTAAATATCACGAACAGTACTATATATGCACACTTTAACCTCTACAGAAGCACTGAGAGCCAAATATATATTGTAGTTTGAACCAAACCCCACATAGCTGAGAGATGCAGTGACATTTGTGTATGAGGATTTTAGGATAATCCTACTTTAATCATTCAAAGTAGTAAAACTCATTCACTTTAAAAATGTTTCATATAACAGTAGCAATACAATTACCATGGGAAAATAAACACATTTGTGAATTCCCTAGAGAGTTGTATTAACAGTTACCAGGCAGGTTGACTGTCTCCTAAGAACTCTCTGTATATAAGGACCAATGGTCCATCTGGCCCAGTATCCTGTCTTCCAATAGTGGCCAATGCCAGGTGCTTCAGAGGGAATGAACAGAACAGGTAATGATCAAGTGATCCACCCTCTTTTCCCCATTCCCGGCTTCTGGCAAACGGAGGCTAGAGAAACTTCAGAGCATGGTTTTCTAACCCTGCCCATCCTGGCTAATAGCCATTGATGGTCCTATCCTCTATGAACATATCTAGTTCTTTTTGAACCCTGTTATAGTCTTGGCCTTCAAGTTTTATTCTGTGTCCAAGTAAGTGGATTTTGTTTTTTTAGATTTTGCAGACTGCCAGTACGGTACATCATAACTTTTGTAGGCCAAAAAGAGTAATTGACTAATGCAATATTGTCACTTGTGCACTTTGTAGAACTAAACACAATTACGCTTTCTGAGTTGGCCAACTCAGTTTCCCTCAGAAATGTTGTTGGTCATAAACTATCTTGAATCGGGACAGCCTTTCACCGAGCTCTAAACCTCACCTTTCACCACTGAAAACACTGAGAATCTCTCTGAACTTAAAAAAATGGAAACGTCATCAGCTCGGTGTGTGTACGCAGCAGCTGGGAGTGAGCCTGCCAGGCTGGGGACACAGACACGCACTAGCGCCGCTCGAGCTAGCGTACTAAAAAGAGCAGTGTGGATGTAACAGCTCAGGCAGTGCTACGGGCAACCCATCCAAGTACTGATCCAGGGTGTTGTATTCCGGCAGTTAGCCCATGCTGTCGCTTGTGCTGCAACAGCCGCACAGCTGTTTTTAGCACTCCAGCTGGAGCAGAGCTAGTGTGTGTCTGTCTGGCTGGGCTGGGAGGTACCCTGCCAGCTGCAGCAGAGACGTAGTCGTAATGAGCAATGTTCATGACAGTGTGACTAGACACGAGGGAGATGACTCAGGAGACAATGCAGAGGGCAGACAGTCTGACTTATTTTGTTTGAAAAAAGAGTAAAAGTCTAATCTAAGAAGGGATCACTTTTTTGAGCAGTTCTATTTCATAGTCATGGTGGCCCTGCAACTGCCCTCCCTGCGGCAAGGTAATTGCTACCAATGTTATATCCCTGATAGGGAGAAAATACAGAACATCAGTCATAATATTGCATGGCTTCCCATTCATTCCCCTCCATTTCCTTCCTTGGCTCAGAGGATATTTCAGACACAGAAAACAGAATTTGAACCTGATTAGGTTTCCTACCAATAAGTTTGTAGAAACACTGCTTGCATCCATCACTGAGATATCTGGACAATTCTAATTCACAGCTGATGGCACATTACTAGGAATGGCCACGTGTGGCTAGGAAATTGCTATTTACTGGTTAGATTTACTCTTAGATGGTTTAACTCTCTTTTCTCCTTGTTTCAGAAAATCTCAGTCATAATACCTCCTCTCCCTCAAATGCCTGAGATCTGCAAATTTGCAGAAACAGTACCAGATCTTTTCACATGCATTTCAAAAGTTAATTTTAAGATTTCTAAAGTGCAGCAGTGTTCAAAGTACAAGTACATGTTTAATTAATCCATACACAATACTGGCCATTTTCCCACCCCTCTTTGGAAAACAGTGAATCAGAGAATAATCTAAGGTTAGGGGTTTAGTACCAGTCCTGCAAACAAACACTTAAGCACACAAGTAACTTTCCTTCCATGGACTTCAAATGGGACTATATACATCAATAAAGTTACTCATATGCTTAAGTATTTCTGGGACTAAGGGGATACACTGGAAAAGTAACCATGAACTTGCAGTGCAATGCTGTTTCTTTTAAAAAGTTAATGGTGTGTAAAGGAGGACCACATGTAAAACTAGAAAGGTATAGCCCTGATGTGACTGCAATTGCAATACTTATACAGTTCTCATCTTAGTGCTCTAGTACTGGCCACGGTCAGAAGACCAGATACTGGGCTAGATGGACTGATCCAGTATGGCTGTTCTTCTGTCTCCACAGTTTAGGAAAAATATTTGAAAAAACTTGAGAGAAAATATAAAGAAGGGTGAAAAATGATACGAGAATTAGAAGATAAAGCATAATAGGACAAACAGGGAGAACTAAATATAACTCATCTAGGAAAGAGAGGAAACATGATCACAGGCTATAAATACCTTCAAGGTAATAATGTAAAAATGTGGGTAAAGAGTTCTGGTAGGACAAGTAGCAAGAGCCTGAAGCTAAGAAATGAAGAGTTAGCCTAGGTAGCAGGAAAAAGTACTTCAATGGGTTACATTCATACTTTTCAGAGAGGGCCAGCACAAAGCCTACTCATAGTGGAGCCATCATAAACTCTATTTTGAGGGCTTTGGTGGGGTTTAAGTGGGGCATAGGCCTTCTAGTCCTTTGTTCTGGGGTGACTTTCAGTGTACATCTACTCTGAAAAAAATGGTGAGTTCTTAACTCTAATCCAGGTTAGCTAACTAAGATTAAAATAGCAGCAAAGACACGATAACCTGGCTTTTAACTCAGGTTAGCAGCTTGAATTCAACCCCAGGCTCCTACACAGCAGCTGGGAGAGAGCCTCCCAGCCTGGGCAGACAGACACACTCGTTCAGCTCAAGCTAGCACACTCAAAGTAGCAATGTGGATATCGCGACACCAGTGGCAGTTCAGGCTAGCCATCTGAGCTTGGATCCACCTGACCCCTGGGTCTGAGCCCAGGTGGTCAGCCCAAGGCAGTGCTGCAATATCCATACTGCTATTTTTAGTATGCTAGTTGACCCAAGCTAGCATGAGTCTGTCTACCTGGGATGGGAGGCTTGCTCCCAGCTGCCGGGAAGACATACCTCTATAGGCTTTAACTTGAGCTGGTAACCTGAGTTAAAAGCCGAGTTGCTGTGTCTGCACTGCTACATTACCCAAATTGTCTTATTTTGGATTAGCTAACCCAAGTTAAAAACACAACTTTTTCTGTAATGCAGTCATACTCTCACACAGGAGAAATAAAGGGGCAACATAACAGACCACCAAGCAAAGTGATAAAGGTGCCATCACAGTAGCTATTAAAAAACAGGTTATATATTTGTTGACATTAGGTGTGTGTGTGGCGGGGGGGAGGAGGGAAAATACTGCAAAATGTAGGGATAATTCAAACGTTATGTCCTAATGTCATATGTACATGCCCTAATGTAGGCATCTACTATTATTATTATTCTGTGTACAGAATAAGGAGTTAACTAAAATTTCATGCTGAATAAACCTGATGTCTCTAAAACTAACCAGAAAATAGGAAATAAAATAATTTTCCTATTAACTTTCATTTGACCCTTGCTTTAGAAAAAATATTCAAACCCTAAAGAGATATTTATGAATGGTAAATAGTGTCATGACACAATTGTGTTACATCAAATCAACATCAAGCTGCAACTTGTTAGTAAACAAAGCCCTTTGGAGTTCCTCTTTCCCTCGCTTTATTTTCCATTACAGATCTCTGGCTTCAAAGCACCCCATGTTCTTCATTGAGAGTGCAAGAGGCCTTTACTGTGAATTGGATAGCATCCAGCAAATTGGACTCGATCTTTCTTCCATGGATTTCAGAGTGAGCAGGACTGGGGCCTTAGCGAACATTTTGCACTTTTTCTCCAAAGTCACCCAGGAACTTTTGAACATTCTATTTCTACTGTAAAAAGAAGAACAGGAGTACTTGTGGCACCTTAGAGACTAACAAATTTATTAGAGCATAAGCTTTCGTGGACTACAGCCCACTTCTTCGGATGCATATAGAATGGAACATATAATGAGGAGATATATATACACACATACAGAGACCAAAGTTTTTTTTCTCTTAATTAATTGGCCTCTCAGAGTTGGTAAGACAACTCCCACCTGTTTATGCTCTCTGTATGTGTGTATATATATCTCCTCAATATATGCATACATGCATATGCATCCGAAGAAGTGGGCTGTAGTCCACGAAAGCTTATGCTCTAATAAATTTGTTAGTCTCTAAGGTGCCACAAGTACTCCTGTTCTTCTTTTTGCGGATACAGACTAACACGGCTGTTACTCTGAAACTTATTTCTACTGTGTTATTATACTCATTAATACCCATTAATACTCATGTTAGTGGATCCACTGGACCAAATCCTGAGGGTTTACTCAATTTATATTCAGGTTTTGCTCAAGCAGACCCCCTTTGAAGTCCTTGTAAAGTTGTCGAAATAAAGTGTGAATGAAAACAGAGTAAAGACTTACGGATTTGAGCCATTGGCTTCAATGAGAGCATTATTTTAGGTGAGCAGGAGTTCTGAACTTCTTTCACCATGATACACTTCGCTATTGAAATATGCTCAGCAGACAAAGAGCATATTGCTGAGGTTACTTCAGAAAAAAAAGTTTTCTTGATTTTTTTTCAGGTCTGAACTTCTCTCACTGAGTACTTTCATCAGTAATAGCTGACAAATATGACGACAAAATACAATACTAATATTGTAGTGAACTGAAAACTTATAGTATCCATGGAATCAAATTCCTGTTCTGCCAAGAACATAGTTCACAGAGACAAAAACTGAAGTTTGAGTACCAAATTATGATGTTTTCTGGCTTCTTGCAAGACTTCTCTTCAGGAACAGACGATTTAAAGACATGCCAAAGGTTTTTGTGTTGAAAATGGGACATTCTGATTTTTTGCCACTTGTATAAAAAGTGGAAGGTAAAAATCACTTATCTAGACACCAGCATTTGCATATTGGAAACTAAAACAAAATATGGAATTTCTGAATTGTCCATAGGAAATTCCAGCTTTTCAATATTTGTTTTTGTCCCAAATTGGGATGAAAAAATAGAAATTGCAAACTATTTTGCAGAACAGAAGTTCAAAAAAAAAAAATATTTCAGTTTTGAGGTTTTCAATTTAAAGAGAACATTTCAACATTCCCAAAATTGAAATGTTTGTTTTTGTTTATTGTACTGACCCTAAAAGGTTTGTTTTGAGTCAGTTTATTATTAAAGTGCATGTTCCAAAGTGGGGCACTGTCTCATGGCAGTTATGGTTCAGGAGCCTGATGCCTCCATTCTCCTCTATAGATCGGGCTACCTGAATGGACTAATAATGCACTCCCATAATGCACTCTGTCATGTGACTCATGAAGCCACACAAACCTTGGCCAAGGGAAATCTGCATTGTGTTATGGGGGATGTAGTCCTCCAGGGAGCCCAACCCACAGACCCAAACTACATAAGAACATAAGAAGGGCCATACTAGATGGACTTTTGGTCTGACCCAAGCCCAGTATCCTGTCTTCCGACAGAGGCCAATTGCCAGGTGCCCCACAGGGAATGAACAGAACAGGTAATCATCAACTGACCCATCCCCTGTCACCCATTCCCCAGCTTCTGGCAAACAGAGGCCAGGGACACAATCCCTGCCCATCCTGGCTAATAGCCATTGATGGACCTATCCTCCATGAATTTATCTAGTTCTTTTTTGAACCTTGTTATAGTCTTGGCCTTCACAACATCCTCTGGCAAAGAGTTCCACAGGTTGATTGTGAATTGTGTGAAGAACTACAATTCCTATAAGGCAATGCGTCAATAGGAAAATCTAGTTTAATATTTTATTGAACTGATTTGAAATGAAATGTTTTGGGATTATTTTTTGATTTAGGTCAAACTGACCTGAAATCCCAACACAACAATCAAGAATTTTCTTGAATCAAATTTTTGTGTGTGTGGAAACTATGTTTTCAGTTGGACAATTGTTTGTCTAATGGAAAATTCCTTACCAGCTCTAGTGGAATCACATATCAATGAATTAAGTTATCCAGTTATATTTAATGCCCATTGTACTAACAGACATGTCCACAATATGTTCCATTTACTTCAATAGGACTTAGCACAAAAGTAGAGCTCCTTGCATATGGATCTATTTACAGAACCCCACTTGCAAATATGGCAGTTTGCAGGCGTAACATGTGTTGTACACATTCTGCATTACCCTGCAGTCACGTGGACCTTTCAAAATTTGGCACTGGCAACTGAAGTTAAAAAAATACTAAGAAAAACAAGGTGTGTATTGGAAGGGAGTTTACATTTGCTCTGTGCTAAAAATGCAGTCTTGAGACAGCAAGGAATATCTGGATAACGAGGAAGTCATCAGAAACCTGAAGATGGGGACTTAATCCAATTACTAAGTATAAAATAAATGATAATACCTGTTGCTACTGAAACTGAATACAACTTTCACATAGTCTCAAAAATATTTAACAAACTATGGGATAGTCATAAATCCATAATGACATTGCTTTCTTTTAGCTGTGTGATTCTTTATAGTTCCACTTGAAGCATTGGGATTATTTTTAACTACTGTATGGTAACACTGACATTCTAGAATGTATTTGGTTTCAGAATAATTGCTGTATATTTGTATACAAACTGCAGAACTGCATCTTTCAATTTGAACATGAGACCATTCAGAATTTGAATCCTGTGACAAGAAGCATCAGATAACACCTAAAACAAAAGGAAAAAGTGAAGATTTATGCTAACGTAATTTTCCCAAATACACAAAGAGACTTCTACCCACAGCTTACTCTTTTATGCCATCCATTTTTCATTCTGCTTCTTCACAGAATGAGGTAGCAATTGAAATCCTCTTTTTAATTGAAATAAGGACCCTGATTCCATAAACAACAAACAAAGAGTTATGCTATGCATAGTTTATGGGGAGAAAAATCCTAAATACATATACGCATATCAATAATTTAAAAAGACAATGCTTAAACATGGAAGAATGTATTCAGAATACCATGATTATTTACTATTTATTGAGCACTGATAATGTCATATGAAGTAAATGAGAATTTACACTATTGACTTCAAAGGGACTGCAGAGGGATAGAATTGGACAACAAACTAATAAAAAAAAATAACCCACTTGCAAGTCTACTTTTCAAATTATGCTGATCATTACTGTATAAAAGTAATAAGGTTTTTAGTTGTAAGTGGTCTTCCCATAACGATTCATTTTATAATCTTTGCTGGGCAGTGGTATGAAAGTAGCAGGGCTTTTGTTTTATTTTAGAGTTCTTCCCACAGACACATCACTATATATGTATGTATGTACATACATGTTACACACATACACACACACACACTATGATAAAGCAGAAGCTCTGTGAGGCCCCAATCTTGCAACGGGATCCAACCATGTAGATTTTATTGCAACATCAAAGCCTATATACACCCGTTGCCAATCTATAAGCACTATATTTCATAGACTAATAAAACTCTGATAGTATCACATCTCTTTATAGCAAAGATTAAATAGTGAAGTGCTGTGAAGACTCTTACAGAATACATTGCAGTGTGCTTACTTGCATTATAAACAATAAAACTAAAACCACTTGTCCAAATAAATTTAAAAGATCTCTTTTCTAATAATTTGGACTTACAGTAATGCCTTTCTTCTACAGATCTGAAAGCATTAATTATTAAGTAATTAGTATGAAATATTTTCTACATATTATAGAGTGGGAAATTGAGGAACAGAGAGGTTAGGTAACTTACCCAAGTCATACATCAAGTTAATGGCAGAGCTGAGAGCATGGACCCTTTAGAGCATGATAGGCAGGGTTTGAGTTGGGCAACCCCCCTTTCTGTGTTGCTATGGGGAGATATGTTTGTGGGATTGCTGGGTTAGCTGTTAGGTAAAGGCTGGAGTAGTTATTGTGGCTGAAGATTACCTTCATTGTTTGCCCTGAGTTCCTTATACAGGTGTCCAGAAGCAACAACTTCAGTGGTCACCTTATGATGGCTGAAAGGGTACAAAACCCCTGCAGCACACTGGAGTAGGCCAGGTATGGTGAGTGTTTAGGTCCCTTGATTATTAAGTCTATAATAATGTGTAAGACAGAAAATACAGTTTTATACAACTGCAAGCTCTACATAAACTCCTCCCACCCTTCCTATTACATCTACACCTACACCAATTTCTAATGTGCAAGCATGGGACCCAATCCTGCCAAGAAAACAGTGCAGATGGACTCCTGAGCCCATACAAAGCCCCTCTGACTTCACTGAACTTCCAGACAGCCACAGGAGTCCACTTGCATAGCTCTTCTTGCAGAATCATGTCCATAATCAATACAAATGATACATGACCAGTACAAGACAGTACACACAAACAGAAATACCATTATGCTAATGAAGATATATGAATGCTAGTTTCATGGACAAATGTAGGGCCTGATGATCAGAATCCTAAAGCGGGCAAAACTTGCATTGAGCTCAATGATAATTTTGTTTGAAGGAATACTGTAAGAGAATCATAATTATGTTTAAAGCTAAGAAAGTAAAGGTCCCAAGAAGGAAAGTGCTGAGTGCCCTCAACTCCTAGTCACTCTTTGCTCAGCACCTCTCAGGATCAGGTCACTAGTCAGCTACCCGGGTCACAAAGAGATGAAGAGTTTTGCAGACAAAAAATGTGTTTGGGGAATACAAACACCGAAGAGAAAAGTCAAAATTTTTCAGAGACAAATTCTAGAGAGGAGCAGCAGGAAGATAAAACATGACCCGAGGGCATCTCTTTTACCTGCTGTGGCAGATGGCATTCCTCACAGCTATGGAATTATGAAGAAAGGCCCACTCCATTGCTGCAGGGCATTGGCCTATCTCACTAGAATACAAATATTGATGCTGCCATTCATAGTAATCACACTGGTGACAGAACTAAAGGGTAAACGGTAATGTTTCCAGACAGCCTGCTGCTAGAACTGAAGTTAAAAATATCAAGACAAGGAATTTGTTTTACTTTTCTTCACTGGGACTCAAATTTGGTCTTTTGTTACCATTCAGATGCCTTTAAAAGGTTGAGTGTCACAATGACTGATATCCCACAGAGAAACATGCTAGTGTACAATTGGGCTTAATAGCAACAGAACAAGTGTTAGGGACAATCAAATATCTTCATAGGTTTTGCTGTCTTTCTTTAACTGAACTGGGACCGACACGTAGCAATCATCACCATACTTAGCTAACATAACCCTCTTTCAATATGCCTCTTAATGAAGTCCTTCTGTTTCTGCTAGCTATGCTTCTTCGCTATCGAGTTTATCTATCTAGGTCAGTGTTTCTCAAACTGGGGCCACCGCTTGTGTAGGGAAAGCCACTGGTGGGCTGGGCCGGTTTGTTTACCTGCCCCATACGCAGGTCCAGCCAAACGCGGCTCCCACTGGCTGCTGTTCACCGCTCCAGGCCAATGGGGGCTGCTGGAAGCGGCGCGGGCTGAGGGACGTACTGGCCTATCATGCTTCCAGCAGCCCCCATTGGCCTGGAGCGGCGAACCGCGGCCAGTGGGAGCCACGATCAGCCGGACCTGCGGACGCAACAGGTAAACAAACTGGCCCGGCCCGCCAGGGGTTTTCCCTACATAAGCAGCGGCCCCAGTTTGAGAAATACTGATCTAAGTTCTTACATGAGCACCATACATCATAGCATTTGAGCACCTCCCAAGAGTACTACAACAGCAATTATATTTCTCTTCCCTTCCCTGCACCAGGCAGTCTTAGGGATTGTTTTCCAAATATCCTTGAATGTATAAGAGTGTTAATGTTCATGTGTGTAAGAATACTGAAAGAGCTATTACAGGAAATCTTTGTGTTTTTAATGCCATGAAGAAGAACAATAGTTTCTAGGTCATAAATAGAGTTCACAGCAGTCCCCAGATTGGTAGAAACACAAAAGAGCTGCCATTTTTAACCATTTCCTATCTGCCAATTTTTTTTTTTTTTTAAATAAATAAATGGTACAAAACTTATATGGATTTAAGTCCTGATTCAGCAAAAGACTTGAGCATGTGAATGATTCCAAACCTACTGAGCAAAACACTTAAGCTGATATTTAGCATTAAGCACATTAAGTAGTTTATTAGCTTCAGTGGGACAACTTATATGCTTATGGTTAAGCATATGCATAAATGCTTAACTGATTTAGGCCATAATAATCATAATAATCAAAAACCTTCAGAACAATATAAATTACATTTGGTTTATTACAGGGGTGGCCAAACTGCAGCTTGCGAGCTACATGTGACCCTTTTACAGTTAAAGTGTGACTCGCGGAGCCCCCCACATTCTCCACTACTAGATTAGGGTGGGGGAGCTTGAGGCTTCTGCCCTGTGGCAGGGTAGTGGGGCTAGGAGCTTTTGCCAGAGACAACTGGTGCCTGCTGAGTGTGTGTGTGGAGGCACAATTTAAAGGTTCTGCCTTCCCAGGCACACATCCCCTCTTACCCTCAGTGGCCCCCTCCCTGCAACTCCCAGGTGTTAGCTCCACATGGAGAGGCAGCAGCAAACAGCTGGGAGCTGCAGGGAGGGGCTGCTGTTTTAGCTCCAAGGAGAGAGACAACAACAACAAAAGCAGCGCTCTCCCTGCAGCTCCCAGCTGTTTGTCACTGCTTCTCCCCATGGCTGCAGCTCCCAGCTTGCTGGATCCAGCAGCTGCCACGCAGGAAGGGAGCCCGACAGCATCACATGACCAATTTGGGCCAGAAAACCCTGGCAAAAATCTGGGAGGGGGCACCCCATGAGTTGCCTTCTAACCAGCGGGGCAGTGGGGTCTTGGGGCTTCAACAGACGCTCCCTGACTCTCAAACTTCTGAAGGTTGTCAAATCAATGGAAAGACTGCCATTGAATTCACAGAGTTGGATTAGAGCCTAATTGGATAGTAGGTAGCATTTAATTAGTATTTAGGGCAAAGAACAATTATTTGCTTTGGTGCAAGAGAAGGTTCACTTTCACCAGGGCTATTAATGTATGGAGCACAATTAAGTACTGAAGATTGACTTAACATTTTACAGGTTTAACATTTTAGTAACTATATATTTTAGGTAGTAAAGGAAGCTCCCCTTCCCCCCCCCCCCCCCAAAAAAAAAGAAAAGAAAAAAGGTTCTTTGACTAAAAAGGCCAAATACTTTCTGAATGAAGTGCCTGTAATTTGTATCAGGTTAATGGCAAAAGCTGACACAAAAACAATAGATTCTCTTGCATAACAAATCAAAACAAAGTCATATGGAAGGAGGGAAAATTGCAATTCTCTCATTACTCATCCTCTGCAATAATGGCACTAGAGATCCAGCTCTTTTTCACAGATTTTCAATTCTGACCCAAATACATGCGTAGGCTATGCATTGTTACCAAGGTCAGGAAGCGCAACATTGGATCCTGTTCCTTGTTCCAAAACCAGGATCGTGTTACCGTCATGCAGCTCCCCGGAAACTGAAGCAGCAAGGGGCACATAGAGGAGAAGGATGGTCCAGTGATTAGGACATGGCTTAGGCTCTGGGAGACCTGGGCTCAAATCCCTGCTCTCCTATGGACTTCCTGTGTGACCTTGGGCAAGTCAATCAGCATCTTTGTGCCTCAGCTCCTCACCTGTAAAATTGATATATAGTATTTCTCTACCTCACAGGGGTAATGCAAGGATAAATACATTAAATGTACTACATTAGAATTAGCATTATTATTCAGATTGTGCTGAGTGCTCACAATCTACATGTTGGTGGATACAGCCAGAACCTGTATGCATTCCCTTTGCTGAGATTGACTGTGCTCTTGGCCCGACTACAAGAGTAGCTAGTACAGGGGAATGTGGTCATTCCTGAGCCCGCAGAGTATGTATACACATTATTGCTGCCCTTGATGTTTTATTTTGCACAATTTTCAAGAGGGTTACGGGGGAAGGAGAAAGGAATGGGACTTAGTGGGGGGGGGGCGGGGAAGGTGATGACCAAAAAGAGGATTTGAATTCTTAAGAGTTCACTTGGGTTATTTTAACTTTCATGTTTGCCTTGCTCATGACAACATAATTATCTCATTTAAAACAACTCCTAAAGATTGCTTTGTAATATTTCTGTTCTGTATGACAGCAGATGCAGTTGTGAGGCTAGGGGTGCAGAACACAACATGAACCTACGGCTACAGAAATATCATAAGAAAACAGAACAAATCAGAGAACAGAGACTTTATTAAACACACTCAGCCATTATTATAATTTATGTAGTTAGAATGGAAACCACTTATTTATTAAAGGAATTCATAAGGCTCAGGTTTGTACTCTAATCAGAAAATCTGAGTTTTAGTTGGACAGAAAAAAAAAAGTTCAATTTGCTTTAAAAGCCTCAGTAGAGGTTTTTTTGAGCTTAGGATGTACCTTTTTCTGTTAATCTCATGTCATCCAGGTGCTTTACTGTGAATGTCAAATATTGCCCAAAGCTACAGTTGATAATTTACTATCCATAAATCAGAGTCTAAGTCTATAGAAGAGGTCTGGGACTCTAGTCGCCTGGGATTTATTATAAGTACTGTGGCATGACAATTACTACAAAAGATCTAGCAAAAAATGCCAGCACCTTTGATTCCCCCCCCAATTGGATGAAGTAGTTTTGAAGCTGTAAACTACCATAAACAATTCAGCCAGTCAGCAAGCAACAGGAAAGTCCTAATATGACAAATGAGTATTAGTTGTATCCAATAACTTGCAGGGTAATAACCTATTCCACTGTTGCACCCACAATAAAATTACTCCTTGTTATACCTTTCTGTCACACAATAACACTCTTAACTCATACAGAGGCCTTATTTATTATAAGATACTTAAAGAAACAAAGAAGCCAGGAACATTAAGAAACGCAACTAATTTCTTCTCTATCTTCCCTCCCCCGTCCTTTCCTTCCATCCAGAATATTTTAACACGTCTCATAATTCTAGGCACAGATGGTGCCATGTGCATATATCTTTCCCTACAGCTAAAGCCTTATTCATACCGTCATCATCTCCCATCCTGATTACTGCAACTTCCTCCTGAACAATCCCATCCCCAACACTGCTCCTTTTAGACTGTACAAAATTCTGCCTCCTAAAATCATTTTCTTGGCCCACCAATCTGACGCTGTCTATGAACCCCTTTACTCATTCTCCCTCCTCCCATGGATCAAGTTTAAGTTTCTTAGTCTTGCTTTAAGCCGTCTACTTGACTTTGTCCCTTCTTACTTATCCTTTCTAATCTTTTTTCCAAAAACACACCCCAACAAGTCCATTCGGTTTAGTCAGAAATCCCAGCCTCAACACAGTAGGCCATTTTGTATTGCGTACTAAGTACATATGCTCCCATACCTCCGTGCACCAGCTACCCATATGTGACCACAACATATACTATACAGTGTCTGTTTGAACTCTGAAAAACCTTCAATTATCAACATCACCTCCATGCACAGGACAGGAGTGTTGGATTATGTCTGTATGTAGTTTTCCAAATTGTTGAGTCCTTCTGAGAATTACATAATTCAAGATTAGGTCTCCACAAAAAGAGTCAGTGTAAAAATCATCAACAGTCACATAAGGGGAAGATCCTCAGGTGGGGAGAATTGTCATAGTTCCACTGAAATCATGAAATTTGACAGAGATATGATACTTTAACCCAAACTAGGATCTGCCCATACAATTTTATGATCAAAATTGACCTTAACAAGTAAAAATAGCTCAATATGTTCCAGGCTATGGATTACGGACTCTTTTCATTAACTGTTCTTCCCCTCTATCAGTTGAAATGAGGAGACTTAAATCTCAGAAGTTCTTGATGAAAAAAAAAAAAAAGACGACCTGCACAGAATGAGAATGTCTGTTTTGTTCCTAAACATCACCATTCCGAACAAGTGCTGAAGGGATGCCACTTCTGGTATAATCCAAATCAGAAGCTACTGAATAGGCGGCCAATCTACATATGAAACAGCTTCCCTGAACATATTTATCTAAAAAATTTTTATTCCCATGATTCTATTTTACAACAGCAAATGCACAACAAAAAAAATACCTGCCCAACCTGACTATATCTTATCAAATGTATCCAGAATCATAATTGGTAAGGCAGACATTACCATATGGAAATATTTTATTTAGAATATGAACAGAATCAGATGATAAAACAATACCCGCTGCTTTGTAAAATTAGTTATTTTTTCTATTGATGATTCCCATGCAGAGTGATTGTTTACAATTAGTCAAATACAGTCTTCAAAGGAAACAAATATCTTTCTTCATGTATTGCTGCAATTTAAATCTTGGTTATAACTGGAAGTAATGGGAGTCACTCAGTCTAGAAGTCTGCGCTGTCAGAGATGCAAACAAAAATAATGTGACTGATAAGCAAGCAATTTAAAATATTAAGCATTGATATAATGGAAAAGTGTGAAATGAAATATGAAGAATTGAATGATCTTTTATTCTGTGATTTCTGTAAATGGAACAGTTTGGGGACTCACTATATCTGTCCAAAATGTAAATCACTAACATGCATGTATGATACTGGATAACTAAAATCATAGCTAGATTGCTTTCAAACAGTAACACAAATGTTGCTGTTGTGCTGCAATTCTAATAATGAACTATCCCTAAAGTAACATTGCCCTGACGTGAGCTAGATGCTTCATATTACACAGAGATCTCTTTTCCCTCAAGAGCTTACAATTTAAAGCCCTAACCCTTCAGCAGTATCCACTAGTGCAGATCCCTGTGAGGGAGTATATGCTTGTGGGATTGAGCAGATGTGGGTCCAATTTCTGGCTCCATACTCCATGTGTAACCTTGGGGAAAGTCATGTTTCTCTGTAACTCAGTTCCCATCCATAAAATAGAGATCAAAATTTCCCTCTCTCACAGGTATTACATGATAGCTTTCTGTTCCCTCAGTGGGTGAGCATAACTCTTGGAGCAGGTTTCTGTAACAAGTACTTGAACCCACCAGTTCAAAATTTGCTATTCACTCACCAATGCTGTTTCTGTGCATACTTCTATCAGTAAAACTCATTCGCTAGAAAAATGGCAGAAAGAGAACACAAAAAGGAGCGCACAGACTGTTGAAGCTCATCGGTTTAAAAATTTGAACGACTGTTAACTGAAAATGATTTACAATATCCTGCCCTCACAGCTCCAGAAATTATCTTTATAATAATAATGTTCTTCTAAAACAATTCCTCTAACCCCAGCCCGTTTCCTGCAATCAGTACTTGTGCTTGACTCTTGAGCACAGCTATAATCAAAATGCAGTACACAACATACATAGCATAGAGGCCATTTCTAACAGAAAGCAATTATAGACAGACCTGTTTTAGCAGCAACATATCTTCATTTAGACCTTTGTTCATGATCTGCTACTTTTTCTTTTCTCTTTTTGTGACCTTTCTTGCTCACTGGTGTCCATCTATATTCTTCCTTTACCAGTTATTTTATGTTCTTGTTTCTGTACATTGCTTTCTTTCCTTCCCTTTGTTTTTGGGAAATTTTCTTTTTTTTATCTACTTTTCTTTCTTGAGTTTGCCTTTTCCAGTTTTTTTCCCCCTCCATCTCACCTTCATTCTCTCTCTTTTTTAGTTCTCCTTTGTTTTAGCTTTCTTTTCTACAACTTTTTTATCTCCAAATCTTCACCACTCATCAAACATGATATATCATCTATAATACTTGACTCAGAGGAGTGAGGGAACATTTAAATTTATTTTGTTTCAATTTATAATAGGGTAACAAACTTTTCTTATATACAGGCATCAGAATTAGATGTCAAGGTGCTATAACCAGAAGATAGCCTCTGTATGAAGGGCTGGGCGCTCTTCCACCACTTCAGTTATTGTCTGTAATGCTGTCCCACAGCCACAGTGTAAGGAGAGAATCAGATCAAAGCAGTGCACGGTTGTAGCAACTCTGGCCGAGCCAGAGAGAGCTTGTTCAGCCTGGTCCAGGATCTATGACAAGTGGACAATGAGTCAGGTTCAGCGCTGGACTCCTGAAATAAGCATGTTAGATTCTCTTTCCCACCAGTCCTTCCTGTCTGTAAGGGCTCAGTTTTCATCTCTCTGGCACCGTTGATCCATGCTTAGTAAAGGACCAGTAGAGTTCTTATCGAAGAATGCATGAACAGACATAGAAGAGATCAGCAATAGTGTCACACCCCAGGCCACAGGTGGGAGGGGGATTCCTCCACAGAATATGAGCAGCCCTTTGAATTGATACTGTGTTGTTTCTATCTATCTGGGAATAGAGTATCAGTCAGCTGGAGATGTAATAGGCTGGCTTCATCTCTGTCAGCCCTTCGGGCAGACTGAACAGTAATAGCCTCTCGACAAAGGTCTGGTAGAGGTAGGTGTTCTAGCACATACAGTATGAAGATTGGTGAATAATTCAAGCAGCCAATAATAATACTACAAGTGGCTAAATTCAGCTCCATGTCAACAAGTTGAGTGTGATGGCTGTGCCCCTAGACTGCAGAGCAGCATTTCTCTGGAGCAAACACGAGAGCAATTACAGAGGTATGAAAGACCAAAGGGTCTGCTTCCCAGGAGGTTCTGATAGTTCTCAAATCAAGGCGATATGGGAAGGGAATCTTAATTGTCAGATGTTCCAAGTGAGGCTGGTATGTCAAGCTGTCGTTGGGTTTTATTTCCAAGTACATGACATCTAAAAGGAAGGGCAGTAGCCATCCTTGGACAGGGATCGGGATGGGTTGATTGGCAAGATGATTTTTTAAATGGAAAGTAGCTGCTATTGTCTTAATTTCATTGAGAATTAGTCACTATTGTTGGAAGTATGTGGTCAAAGTATCCCTGTCTTGGCTGGAATTCCTGTGTCAGCAGCATACACATACCTCTTAGCTTGCGTTTCAGAGAGGTTGTATGTGTATAAATATTGAACAAAAGGGGAGCCTTTGTGGAAGGCCATTGCAGAGACATTTAAGGCAACTCATTTCCTCCCCCCCCCCAACTTGCAGAATGAAGTTTCAGGTGCTAATCATGTCTTGGATGAACCGCACCATTGGCCAGCAAGGAAAAACTTGCAGCAGCTTGGCAGTCAGCCGAACACGTCATATAATAGTGTAGGCTGCTGTCAAAGCAATAAGGACTGTTCCAACTTTCTTTCCTTATTCCAGTGAATCTTCTATGGCTTCAGTCAGACACAGTCTCCGATCTTCTAAAATCGGCTTGAATGTGAGGCAGCTGAGGATCCTACCTCATTAATCTGCATTAGGATTAGTGCCTCCATCAGCTTGTCGATAACACACAGCAGGGGAAATAGCTGGTAGCTCTTTGGGTCCCAACTACAGGGATTTGCAAGACCCCAAAAGAGGCAGAACTTCTATGCTTCTACTGCTCAAGCCACAAAAAGACTGCAGAGGGGCATCTACCTTTGTGCCATGGTCCAGATCTCCTGCCTGTCATGCTCCTGAGCAGCCTGTGGAGGGTAAATACAATGTAGGATAGAAGAATGGTAGGAGCATGGCTAGTTAGGCCTCAGACAAACACTCGTATGAGGTAGGTACGAGAGAAACATTGTAGCATAGTAGTTGCCTCAGACTAGCAGCTCACACATCCTACTGCTTGGCTGAAAGAGAGGATTCTGTGCCTTTCATTCCCCAGATAGTTTTACCATTGCTTTGTATTAGAGAACAGAATTTGACCTTAAAATCTGTCAGTGTTGGCCCATACCCGTCTAGTGGCTGTGGGGTCCATTGAAGTGTGATGTTGCATTAAATCTCTGCGGTCTTTTCCCTAGAGCCTGTGTGTTGGAACAATATGCATGCTACTCTGGGGGGAAACAATAAATCCCTCCTGGTAAAAGGCCATATATTGTTCTTTGATTATTGAGTGGCATGATATGTAGTAACATACACAGCTAAGTTTTGTAGTATACATTTGAGAAGCATAGCCTTTCCCCCCCACACACACACTTTTTTTTTTTTACTAGAAAGCAGACCGTGTAATAGGCCTTTGAGATGATCTTCAAATGTGCATGTATTCTGGGTATATTCACCTCTCCACGTGTATAACAAACATTTACTTCACTTTAAATTGCTAACCCCCCCCCCACTAAAAGGTGAGGCTAGGCTTGCCCAGGAAGAGTTTAGGTTCAGGAATTACAGTGACCTCTGTAGGAGTGAGGAAGAATTGTTTCTTATACATCCCCAAAAGGGGGTTTTCACCTTCCTCTGAAATATCAAGTATTATTCACTAATAGTGGCAGAATATGAACACTAGCTGAGTCAAAGTTCTGCTTGATATGTGGCAATGGGTGTCTTAGGAGCCTGAGCCCCACTTTCTAAATGACCCGAGTACATAGGAGCCTAAGTCTCAGTGAAAGTCACTGAGTTACATTCCTAAGAGCCAGATTTTAAAAGGTATTTAGGCTCCTGAAGACGTAGCTAGGCCCCCAGTGGGATTTTCAAAAGCAACTCAGTGCTTAACTCCCATTTTGAAACTTTTACATAATGTCTAATTTCCTCTTCAAAAGGTTTCCCTTATTTTATTTGCTCTGTCCCATAAATTTGGCAGAGCTTGCTGATGCGATTTTGGTTTGTCATTGAGTGAGGCAGGCACATCAGATCCCTGGACTTGAGACAAAACAAATGTTGGAGCGCTGGTTACCATTTCTTTTCTTTTACAAATGCACATAAAAGGTTTCTCATTAAAGCCTGGATTGAAATTCAGCAAGAGAAAGGAAATAAGTTGAAGATCAGTCAGAATATCAGACCCTGGATAGCCCCTCCCCCACTAGGATTCATGGAACTTCTATTGCTTGTATTAGGTGACAGCAGTGGGGCAGCAAGACCAGCAGTGCAGAAGGGCTGGCTTTTGCCAGGGCTGGGCTTCCGTTAGCTGTGGGTCCCAAAGTAGAGGTGGGATAGAAGGTTGGAATGCTGCATCGCCTGCCCACCTAAGGGAGCAATTCACTCACATGAGTTCAACCTAACATCACCATTTTACCTTCTCTCATAATAAGGGGAGAAGGAAATCTCTGTGAGGATCCCCTCTCTCATGAGAATCTCCCATGTCATTCCATTTAGGATGAGGAATTTGGGAGTATGTTCACCCACCCACAAAATAGGCTATTGGGCTGTCCCCCAAACCCCATAGTTCTCAGTGGAATCGGTGAATGGACCTATACCTCTCACCCCAGGCAGAATACATCCATTGCAGTCACACTATCCAGGAAATCTCCCTGGCCATAGCTGACCTGGGTGAAGGATCCACATGGTCACAAGAGCTCTACAGAAATTACACTCCAGCATCAGGCTGCATTATCATTTTCTTGTAAACTTCATTTGATGCTGTGGGAAGGGGAGAATCTACCCTTCCCCCCGACCCTCATCTTCACCTCCCACCTTTGTGGGAACTTGGGGTGCTTCAAAGGCTCCTAGAGTACCTCTTTATATACAGAAGGAAAACCTTTGTGCACAGATCTGGGAGCATGATCCTGCTCCTTTCATTTTTGAGTTTATTGACCTCAGGCCCCCTCAGAATTCAGCCCTATACTTATATATCTGTGTCTGGCTTTTCCAAAGCCATTTAAAAAAAATAAGTTTCTATGAATTCCCAGCCAGCAGGATGTAGACCTAAGTTGTACAA
Source organism: Trachemys scripta elegans (assembly GCF_013100865.1). Taxonomy (NCBI): domain Eukaryota; kingdom Metazoa; phylum Chordata; order Testudines; family Emydidae; genus Trachemys; species Trachemys scripta. The sequence continues at coordinate 243,331,837 of NC_048298.1, read as the reverse complement.
ACTTCAATGGCTTCCACAACCCAGAAAGCTGCAAGATCCTATTGATAGACTAGAGTCTTCCCTGAAGAAATGCTCTAGAGCAGGGGGTCGGCAAACTTTCAGAAGTGGTGTGCCGAGTCTTCATTTATTCACTCTGATTTAAGGTTTCGCGTGCCAGTAATACATTTTAACATTTTTAGAAGGTCTCTTTCTATAAGTCTATAATATATAACTAAACTATTGTTGTATGTAAAGTAAATAAGGTTTTTAAAATGTTTAAGAGGCTTCATTTAAAAATTAAATTAAAATGCAGAGTCCCCCTGGACTGGCGGCCAGGACCTGGGCAGTGAGAGTGCCACTGAAAATCAGCTTGCGTGCCGCCTTCGGCACACGTGCCATAGGTTGCCTACCCCTGCTCTAGAGAAAGCAAAACAGATACTCAAATTATTTTTCAGACCCAGAAAGCATGGTCTCTCAAAATCAAGGTCAAGATCAATGGCAGGGAAGTTAAACTGCATTGCAGTTGCCCAAAGAATATTCGGATCACAGATAAAGGTTATTTTCAGGCAATGATCCTTTATCTCCCATTATCATATTCACTCTAGGAAAAGAATAATTAAAGTAATTCCAGTCATTTGGTTAAAATGTACATTTGAGTGTGTGTGTGTGGGGGGGGGGGGGACACGCATTTACTCATGCCCAGAAATTTATACTGATTTTGTTCTTTGGTTAACAGCATATTTCTATAAATTACTAAGGTCCTATCAGCTGATTTTTATATGCATTAAGTGACATTAAGGCTGTGATAATTCAAAGCTAAGGTTCCGGCTATAGTGATCATGCTGACATGGCTCCAATGTGAAGGACTAAAATGAGAGGCATAAGGGGAAAAGAAGCTTAAAGTAATGTGATTTTCATTCAGTGTAAATAACAGGCCCTGTAAATTCAGTTTCATGTTTCACCACTTCAGATCAACATAATGCATGGTAAATATAGTGCTACCAGGAATTTGTGGGACATAGGTAAACGTGTGCCTAATGAATACTACCGCTTTTAAGGAAGAACAGTTGAGGGGTTTGGTGCTCAGTCCTTAAATCACGGTCTGCAATATTTGGGTAGCACACCACATTGCTTCCAAAATTGAGTTAGAACTACCTACAACATCCTGTTGTAATCACATTAGTTAAGAGGCATACTAGTTTGAATGCTTGCATGGTATATGTTGGAATCAGACAGTATTGCACTTTGATCAACATATGTATCTTGAACTGCCCTTTAAAAAATATGCGGGATGGAAGGGAATGAGAAAATTCATAAAAAAAAAAATCTTGATCAAAGTATGCTGCTGACTGCTTCTCTATCAGAATATCGCTGGTGTATTCTGGCAAGACGCCCAGAAGGAATGAGCAATAGTTGGTAGATTCAATTGCAGTGTGTACACTCTACATGGAAACTGATTGCAATGAAGTTATGGCCCGCATTAGAAAAGGCTATAGCTAAAGTTATCAGGATCTTTAAATATAGAGAACAAAAACCCTGCCCCCCATGTGACCACGGAGGGTGGCAGATGCAGCCAAACTGGTGCTGTATCAATGCAGAGCAATGGAAGAGAAGACTCTCTGGAGGCTGCACTGAGCAGTGACATCACATGCACTTGATAGAAGCTAGCCCCACATTTTCACACAGAGTTTGGGAAGAGGATCCTGGAAAGATGTTACAGGTGGGAACTTCTGCTACACAGATTACTACCCCAATGTCATCTCTGTAACTGATGGTGTATAGAGTGTCTATGAGTCTCCCAGACGACCCAATCGGAGATGTCATTCTATTGAAAGGTGGCATTTTCCTTTTGAAAGAGGTTGTGTAATGCTAATTTCACCTTTAAATGTCTATCTAAACCTGCCCTCTCCAAGGGGAAAAGTCACTGACACCGACCAATAATGGAAAGACATTCTGATGCAGTGAGTGGGTTCTTCCCTGCCTTTCTATTTAGTAATGGGAACATAATTTACAAGACTCTGTGGTCCAAATTACTTCTCTCTGGCTCACAACTCAGAGATGGAACTCAGTCCAGGATAAGAGATGCCACAACTCTCCCAAAACAGAGAGAGAGAGAAGGGCTCCCAAAAATGGGAGGTTGAGCACTACCACACCATCTGGGCTAGTGATCTGAGGAAGAAGTCTGCCAGCCATCCACTCCCGCATTCATCTGGCTCAGGAAAGCTTACCCCCCACCACTAAAACAAGGAGCTTGCTCATCTGGATTACTCCTGTGGTGAGGCTATAACAAGTCCCCAGGCTATGTAGCCCTTTTAGGACATATGGGAGACAGATAGTTGACTGTTTGGAGCAGCAGAATATTTACATTTCTTGGGACATCCTCACCTCTTAGCAGTTTGGGACCTCACTGGGTGTGATTCCAGTTTGAGCCAACATACCTGAGCTAGCCATAATCTCACTAGCTCAGTTCCCAGAGCAGTGAAGCTGCAGCAACACGTGCTCCTGTATAAGCTGTACAAACCCACCCAGAACCCCAGGCAATTACTTGCGGGGCTAACCTACCTAGAAACTCACACTGCCATGGCTTCACTGTTTCAGAACCTGAGCTAGCTAGATTAAAGCTAGCTTGGGCATGTGTATCTGAGCTGCAACTGCACCCCATGATTGCAGTCTAGACATACCCAGAGATCATGTTCCTGCTCATGCCATATTGCATTTAGAGCTTGCCTATCCCAGGACAGCCATGTCTATTTTTGGTTGGATTTTCTCCTTTAATGGGAGTCTCAGAGCTAAATCCCTGTACCTGGCCTTAAGAGTCTTTAAATCTTTAAGCCTGACATTTCCGTAGTATGTTTTTGCAGCATAAATTATGCAGTACACCTGAGGCATTGATGAGTACTAAATTCAGTACCATACCAGCAAATGCTTTTTACAACTCTCAGCCTAGAAACTGCTTAAAATTATGTTACACTGATTGAGAAACAAACAAACAAAAACACACCTAGGTCTGAAGCCCGTTCCTGATATGCGCTATGTTTGAATTGATTGATTTAGCACCCTCATTTTTAGAGTTAGTTTCCATTCATAGCTAAAATAAGTTCTCAATTCAAATAAGAAAGAAGGAAAAAGTAGGGCCCATGCCATCACTATTGCTCTCAGTTTACCGCTTTAATTTAAGATAAAATTAACCCCTCCTCGTGCAAAGCATGAGAAATTGAGCTTTGTGTAGGAGACTAAGAGGTCACGGGGAAGGGATGGAATTTCCTTCCACCCACCTTAGGGTGACCACCACACATCCCATTTTGGCCCGGACAGTCCCTTTTTTAAGCCCTGTCCCAGCCGTCCTGACTTTTTGGCAAAAGTGGGCATTTGTCAAAAAAGGTGGGGTGCAGAGGAATGGGCGGGTGGGGGCAGGAGCAACGATACCAGCCCCATGTGGGGGAAATTGGGGGGAGGTAGGGCTCAGGCAGGGGGCAGGCAGCTCTCGGGCGAGCAGTGATGCCAGACCCATGCAGGGAGGGGAGACAGGGCTTAGGCAAGCAGTTTGGGCCAGCCCCCACAGGGAGGGGGCTTGGGCCAACCCTCCCTGCGGCATCCTATTTTCCCTTTGGGAAATATGGTCACCCTAACCTGCTTATAGCCTGTTGGCAGGGCTGCAACATGGCCACTATTTCACTCTACTTACAAGAGTAGCACCTGCTGTCATTCATGCCTCCTGTACGGGTGTTTTGATATGTTTCCACTGTATAAATGCACATCCCATAGACCAACTTCTGGCCTATATCCAATGGATTGCCTGCATGGTCGCTTTGCCTGCATCCTCCCGCCAAACAGCCTCACTGCAAGTTTTCAGTAGAGTGGGGAGTGTTAAGTAGGATTCCAGCATTAGGCTCCAATCCGACAATCTCTTCCATACATGCAGATCACTGAACACACACTAAGCCTTATTGATTTCAATACGGTGAAGGGATGTGCCCACATGGAACAATTTTCAGGATCTGGGTCTTAAGAATATAAATGTAGTTTTATGATTTTCACTAAAGAATTGTCCACAGCAGCCAAGTAAAAGATCTAAAAGTGTTTAGGTGCTGCTCATATTTCGATAAGTGGATACAAATAGTGTAGTTACATTCAAAACACAAATGTAAAAACATGTTTAAACACTGGCCACTGAAGCTGTTATGCTGATGAAACTTAATTGCCAGTTGTCCATGAAATGTTCCAAGCTCTAGAAAGCCTTCGTTGTTATGACGCAGATGGTATTGCTCATACACTCTCCAAACCAGGAAAGGAAAATGTTACAAAATCTGACTCTGTCCTTGTTTGTAATGCACCACATTAAAAAAAAAAGAGAAAGAAAAAAGAAAAGTAAAGAAAAAACATTTTCAACTGCACATTGTCCCAAAGAAAGCGTCAAATATCAGCTGAAATTCCTTTTCAAACATACACTTCAGAAGATGCAGCCTTTGTGTTTAATATCATAGTCTTTGACACATCAGCTTCTAATATTTGCCAATGAAAACCTCTGATAATTAACATTTAATGCACCGACCTTAAAAAGTAGTAAGTAGAGGTTGGACATTTCTCTTGTGCTAATAATGCCCTTTCTTAGAAGAATACGAACAGTGCTTTTAATTATCTCTCTTACAAATACCGTAAGAAATTAGTTTTTGACTCCTATATATTATAAAAGGATTATCTGATCTTTAATTTTTATTCAGGGTCTCTTTTGATATAAAAAAGTGAAAACCATTGCTGAATAACTTTGACCTTCAGACAAAAATATCCAGAGGTTCTCCTTGACACCAAAAACACAATGATAAAAGCCTTTTATAGTACACTGACCTAGCATGTTTGATCCTATACATTTGACTTTCACAGAGCTAAGAGGGAGTTCTTTTTTGCCTTGAAGAGTAAAAGCTTTTTTCTTTCAGTGCTGAAAGTCACACGTTGTCCATGATGGGTTTCTGTGAATGCAGCCATGGTCTGTTACAAAATAGCACCTTAAATGGGACCTTCCACATCAAAATCACAAGTCTACTACTACTAGAGTTAAACTTGACCCCTTTTAGCCCTGAGAAAATAAAAGCTGATGAGGACCATTAAGTTAGGATTACATGAAGTATGTCAGCATATTCGTCTAAGAATAGCTGCTTGGGCGGCTATATTAACTGTCAGTTATCTTTACCATTATATACCACAGTATCAGAGGTTTATAAGTTGGCTGAAAAATGCTGCTGCAATCTGAAAGATTTTGCAGGTATTAAGTGATAGAAGTCCAAAGTTAAATAAAATATCTTAGGGTTTTATATTGCCACCAATCACCGCAGTATCTCCGTGCAAAATAGAAATGAAGATCATCATTACTGATTTTTTTTTTACATTCTTTTTGTATGCTTTTCTTCTAATGGTCCTTTTTGTGTAAATCTTTATTCTGAAGAAATCTTTTTAAAATGGAGGTTTGATTGTACAGTTAGTCAATCAAGGAACTGGTATTACCAGATGGATATTTGATCTGGTATCTTCCAAAAAACCATGATGGTCCATAGCACAATGCCATCAATGTGATGGAACACATTGAGAAAAAGATAGCTACTAAATCCTTAACTTCTTACTCAGATCAGATTGCAATGCACGCTAAGTGATTAGAGGAGACTGAACATGAAGCAGAGGTGAAGCTAACCACGTTTTCAGGACATGATGCCTCTATTGGGGTTTTCGGCTGAGCAGGAGACATGTCTCACAACAGTGGCCAAGGCCCCTCCCTCCTGATAGCACCACTCAAATGGGGCCATTGTCTGAGACTTCTGGTGCTTGGAAGCCATCACTGATTAATGATGCATCATCTAACAGTAACTTCTTCTATTTTCATGTGAATATTCTGGGGATCGCACAATGGTACCTTGCTCATCGCCTCTCTCTCCTGACTACCAAACTCTGTGGAATCCCACAGCAGAATTTTTGTTGCGATCTCTTGAGGAGGGAAATGATACTAAGGCCTGTTTCATATCTTTCCCCCTAAGACATATGCTGCATATTACTCCTCTTCATTTACAGAAGCAGAGGGGCATTAGTTTCTGTCCAATCCTTAGTAAGGCAATATTCCCATTAGTGCCCAACCTGCCAACCTTAAGCATATTCTCACCAGCAACCACACACCGCACCATAACAACTCTAACTCAGGAACCAATCCATGCAACAAACCTCAATGCCAATTCTACCCATATAGCTACACCAACACCACCATCACAGGACCTAACCAGATCAGCTACAACAGGGGTCGGCAACGTTTGGCACGCAGCTTGCCAGGTTAAGCACCCTGGCGGCCGGGCCAGTTTTATTTACCTGCTGACGCGGCAGGTTTGGCCGATCGCGGCCCCCACTGATCGCGGTTCACCGTCCCAGGCCAATGGGGGCAGCGAGAAGCAGCGCAGGTGAGTGATGTGCTGGCCGCGGCTTCTCACCGTCCCCATTGGCCCGGGACGGTGAAGTGCGGCCAGTGGGGGCCGCAATCGGCCAAACCTGCCGCGTCAGCAGATAAATAAAACTGGCCCGGCCCGCCAGGGTGCTTACCATGGCGAGCCACGTGCCGAACGTTGCCGACCCCTGAGCTACAGCATCACCGGTTCATTCACCTGCACGTCCACCAATGTTATATATGCCATCATGTGCCAGCAATGCCCCTCTGCTATGTACATTGGCCAAACTGGACAGTCACTACGGAAAAGGATAAATGGACACAAGTCAGATATCGAGAATGGCAATATACAAAAACCTGTAGGAGAACACTTCAACCTCCCTGGCTACACAATAGCAGATGTAAAGGTAGCCATCTTACAGCAAAGAAAGGACCAGATTCCAAAGAGAAACTGCTGAACTCCAGTTCATTTGCAAATTTGACACCATCAGATCAGGATTAAACAAAGACTGTGAATGGCTAGCCAACTACAGAAGCAGTTTCTCCTCCCTGGGTGTTCACACTTCAACTGCTAGCAGAGGACCTCACCCTCCCTGATTGAACTAACCTAGTTATCTCCAGACTGATTCTTGCCAGCATATTTATACCTGCCCCTGGAAATTTCCATTACATGCATTCTACGAAGTGGGCATTCACCCACGAAAGCTTATTCTCCAATACATCTGTTAGTCTTAAAGGTGCCACAAGACTCTATGTTGCTTTTTACATGAACTCAGAGGTAGATTTTAGAAGGGTGTATTGAGGAAACAAAACACAATGGAAACTAATTTGGAACTTTTAATTATGAAGTGGCTACTGCTGCTCCATAGGAAAAAATATACATTTATTTATATAACATAAGAGAAAATAAACTGTTTAGTATATTAAAAATTTTACTTTTATGATTATGTCCAGCTATAGCGTTTGGTGCAATATTGAAGCTCTTCCCCTGTTTTTTAATAAGATAAACAAAACTTTATGTTATGGTGCTTTAAGCATATTTCCAGTGAGTTCTGTACTTTATGTATTCATTTCAGTTATATTCATTCCCACAAGATTTTCAGCAAAAGTAAAACAAGACCTGGCATGACAGCTTTTTCTTTAACAGGGATTCCACCCCCCCGTTAGTGACATCTGATCCTTAGATGACTGGGAATCAAACATGAGATATGCTGATACCTCTTCAGTCAGACACTGTAATCACTAATATAATGAAGGCAGACCAGACTGCACTTAAGGATTTGCAAGGCTGTCTTTTTAGTAGAGATTATGTTTTGAATGGACATGTGTGTTTTACAGCAAAAGTAGCTGGAACAAACCATCCAACCACCTTAGATTATAATTTGCTCATTTACAGAACTCTGTTTTTCTCCGACACACTTTAATGAATAAATTAGTATGCTGCATCAGTTCTGTTCTGCTGTCATGATAAAACTTGCATTTATATAACCTGTAATCAGATTCACTATGGGCACAAGGGAAAAAATGATTTTAACTTGACGACCACAAATATTTGTTATGTATTGCATAGTCCGGGAATTTACAAATGGCTTGTAGCAACATGCAAAAGACAAGGCACAATTATATGTGTGGCAATAGCAATAATTACTGTGACAGATAGCCTACATTTCACTTTTTTCCTATCCATCCTACTTCCTGAACATTTGTGCATGATCGATAAATGCAAGTTACAAAATGATTTAATTTCTCCCATAATTTATTTTGGCTGCTTCACTAATTGTTGGCCCAGAAAGAAAAGGCCAACATTATGTCACTATGTGTCCGCTCAAACTCTGTTCCCTTGGAAAGTCTTTAGGTCCCAGTACTCAGTTCCTTCATAAGAAATACAAAAAAAGAATCACACCAGTCCTCTCCCACTTTCCCTCTTTACAGAAAACTTCCGTTTTTTTTTTTTTTTTTTCAGTTGAAAACTACTGAAGCCGGCCTAAAAGCTTTTGAGTTAATCCCAAAACACGAGAAAAACAAGATCTTCTTCTAAAGCTCAATATTTCTTAGTTTAAAATAATTAAGAAGAACATTTGCTTCCTTTGCTTTTACTTGTTTTTTTTCACCAGCCAGAAGAGAGAGGAAAAGGGTCTTTTCATGGATATAAGGAGGTACAGAACTGCCAGGTTTCTCTCTTTAGAAGACAGAGTTTGTTATCCTCTCTCACACATAGAGACTATAGGGCAAAAGTTCCATTCCAATTCAATGGACTGCAAAGAAACATCTCAGAAGCCCAAGAAGATCGCATTGTTATTCAAACAGTTGTGTGGCAGTTACTTATTTCTCTCAAATACTTTTGCCTTGTTTTAGATATTGAGATAGTCACTATATACAAGTAAAATACTGAATGTATCATTTATTTGAATAAGAATGGTCTAGTTATTATGTAGTCCTGTCTTGCGTGCAGGGGATTGGACTAGATAACCTATTGAGGTCCCTTCCAGTCCTACATTTCTAGGTTTCCTTTTATTAGTTGAGTTAAGCTATGTGATAAAGGGGTTTAACATGTTCTCTGTGGTTTACTCAGGGAACCCTCATATGGAAAAGTGAACATAGGTGTTCGGGGGACAGGAAGAAGTCTGGAAATGGAAAGAAGTTTGGGGAACCCAACCCAGATTCCTGTCTTGGCTCTGGGCTACCAAAATGTATGATGGGACTACCAGGAGACTTCCCTTGATATCTCCCCATTCATCCTGTTCTTCCTTCTGCTTTTCTTTCTCTACTGCAACTCCTAATTCCCACTCCCCCTTGAGGGCTTCACTATGTCCCCTTCCCCATTCCATAGGGGATATTTTAAAGTGATTAGAAATTACACAGTTAATGCTTCCATTGGAATGTCATCTCTGGTCTTTAGTGATAATACCACACTGAGATTAATGGTGGCTGGAGGAGCTCACACCTCACATAATTTAAGTGGTCTCAAAACTCAGGAAGAACTATGCTACATTGGTTCCATGAGGTTCACATTTTGAAAGTTATATTCACAACCAGGAGATACTGAAACTTTTCTACAAAATCTAATATGTCTCTTGGGCTACATAAATGTATCAAATGAGCTGGTCATTTGACCTCCCTAACAGAATGGCTTTTTCAGTGCCCCCTAATAACAGCTTGCTCCAGTCACATCTTCTGAGCTAGTGATGAACAAAAGTTGGACTGGGACAAGAAAAGAGAATTTCTGGTTCTAGTCAATCTCTTTTTACCCCACCTTCAGTGTAGGAGTTTTGTATTCATCAGTCTTCGATTCCTATTCATCTAATTCAGAATACCTATATAAGTAATTATATACCACACTCACCATAGCTTCTGGGGCTATATCCACAAAGGGGACATAAGCCTTGGGACACTGAGCCTAACTGTAGAACCCTGTTACTTAGTGAAAGCCTTTGCCCTGAGTCATGTGACCAGGCTCCCCATGCACTGTGGGTCCCCCACACCTGATTCAAAAAGAGGAACATGAACCCTGTCTCCTACCCCTACCTTCCAGGTAAGTGCCCTAACTATGGGGTATTTGGAGATGAGTCTCTCTCAATCTTTCCTATAGAAGCTGTTCCACTTTGCATAAAATACTTAAATATTAATTGAAGCATAGACTTGAACCTAATTCTCTGCCCTGTGGGAACAGCATAACGACTGAGCTATCGAGACAAACTTATTTGTGTTCCAGCCCAACGATTATTTAATTTCTGAAAGACATTGCATAAGAGGGTATTAAGGATAATTGTTGTTAGTTACTTCATTATCAGTTCAGAAATAGTAGCCACAGAATAGATTCCCTTCTGATCCATCATCTGGGGATGGCACCTCTTCTCCCCAGTGGAGAGACCCAACACCCAATATTAGCTGCTCAAGAAGGATTTGCCATAAATGAATACACAGTAAGAGTGAATATAGCATCAGATGCATTGCAACACAGATACAAAAAGGCGAAGATTTAGAAACTATTCACATGATGGCAATTTTTTGTCCTCTACGTAACTTTCTTTATGATAAATGTTTTCACAATTACTTGCATTTTTGTGAATCAGATCATAGCAACTGTTTCCACAGTGGCCCTCTTGAGAGGAGAGGGATGTAATAAAGGTTTTCAATTTGTCTGCATTGGCTTAGTAGAGTGGAAATGTCAAGTGCAGCTTTCACATTTATAATGAATATGACTAAAGAATGTATTAGTGGAAGTGCATACTTGAAATATGAAAATAAGATTAGAAACAATGTTACGGTCATTGGACCATGTTTAAGAATGTCGTACATTTTGCTAAGATCTGAAAAATCTTACATTTTAGGCCGTGTCTTCACCTACCGGAGATTAAGCTTAAGCTTATGGAGATATCTCATCTCCTAGAACTGGAAGGGACCTTGAAAGGTCATCGAGTCCAGCCCCCTGCCTTCACTAGCAGGACCAAGTACTGATTTTGCCCCAGATCCCCAAGTGGCCCCCTTAAGGATTGAACTCACAACCCTGGGTTTAGCAGGCCAATGCTCAAACCACTGAGCTATCCCTCCCCTCTACGCTGCTGTGATTGATGCAGTGGGGGGTCGATTTAGGAGATCTAGTGAAGACCCGCTAAATCAATGGCAGAGCGCTCTTCGGTCGACTCCAGTCCAGTGGAACGAAAAGAGTAAGGTAAATCGATGAGAGAGTGTTTCCCATTGAAGCAGCACGGTGAAGACACCACAATAAGTTGATCTCAGCTACGTCGACTCCAGCTATGTTATTAGATCGACTTACAGTGGTAGTGTAGACAAGGCCTTCATTTCTACTAAGTACTTTAACAATTTATTTTTCTTTGTTACATTGATTAACCACTAGCAGGCACATTCCCATTCATTTCCAGATAATGTGTATGCGTCCAATGTTGAAAGGACCTTTTACTCTCTATTTTTGGTTCAGTTGTTGAAAATAATACTTCTTATGGGCCTGAAGAAGAGGGATTGTGGTGCCTGGCTGAATTAAATTGGTTTGAGTATCTGCCAGCAGTACTCTCGGAAAGCTAAAGCAGTAAACATTCAGACTGTCTTGTTCACTCACAGTTTAAGACTGGAAGCTAATTTGTGACAGTCTAAGAAGGCAGTGTCAGAAGTTGTTCCCTCTTTAGTTGTCAGGGCTTCCTTAACAATATCCCAATTTGTGTTCTCATTAAGTAAGCGAGAGTAGTAGTAGTAAAGCGATGGGGAGGATATGATTTTCTATACCACTGAAAACTGGAACATATATGTTTTGCCTATTCTAGAAGCATATGCAGTATATTCTTTATTTGGAAAGCATGGGCTTATCCCCACTTCCCTTCTTCTTAAAATGCTCCCTTATTTCCTTATCTCATTCAGCATTTCAACTCCAATATAATATGTATAAATATTGAGATTGTAAGTATTAACGCTTGATACAGTTAACATTGATAGGTCTAAAAGCATCAGTGACTATAAATTAAAGGAGATGTCCTATCTCCTAGAACTGGAAGGGACCTTGAAAGGTCATCAAGTCCAGCCCTCTGCCTTCACTAGCAGGACCAAGTACTGATTTTGCCCCAGATCGCTAAGTGGCCCCCTCAAGGATTGAACTTGTAACCCTGGGTTTAAGCAGGCCAATGCTCAAACCACTGAGCTATCCCTCCCCCATAAGCTAAAGTTAAGAGCGGGAAGGGAGTAGCAGATCACAGGGGGACCAGGATAGGATGGGGAAAGTTGGGGAGGAGCAGAGACAGTATGTGGGAACCATGGAGTTGCAGGGGCCAGGTGAGTCAAGGGGATAGATGCTCTTCATGGCATTCTGCAATTTGCAGTACTACTAACTACAGGTGTCCTGGAACATACTGCATAGCTTCGATTGGCACTTCTTAATTGTGCTTTCCCTATGGTTCAGCATTACTGTGTACTATCTGAAAGTGTTTCATATGAAAGTATACTAACCCTGCAAGAATGTATACAGGGAATATTTAGGAAAGGGTGACAGCTAACTCCAAAATCCATGGTATCCCTTCTCTTGCCTGATCCCATCCCTACTGATAGGCAATTAATAGAGAGAGGAGCAGGCTCTGAATTTCATGGGATGGTGCATCCTGCACCCTGCGGAGTTCAGGCAGGGACTGAGCCTGACAATTCCCTTACTCGTATGGATTACCTTAATCTTTCTATTAATTTCAAATCCTTTAGTTTCCTATTGTCAGGGCTGTATCCCCACTTTGAACTTAGGGTACAAATGTAGGGGCCTGCATGAAAACTTCTAAGCTTAACTACTAGCTTAGCTCTGGTCCGCTGCCACCATCCCAAGAATTCCCATGCCTGGGAAGCCTTGAGAAACCTTCACAATTCCCTGGTGAATACAGATCCAAACCCCTTGGATCTTAAAACAAGGAGAAATTAACCATCCCCCCTCCTTCCTCCCACCAACTCCTGGTGAATCAAGATCCAAACCCCTTGGATCTTAAAACAAGGAAAAATCAATCAGGTTCTTAAAAAGAAGGCTTTTAATTAAAGAAAAAGGTAAAAATCATCTCTGTAAAATCAGTATGGAAATTAACCTTACAGGGTAATCAAACTTAAAGAGCTCAGAGGACTCCCCTCTAGTCTTAGGTTCAAAGTACAGCAAACAAAGATAAACACTCTAGTAAAAGGTACATTTACAAGTTGAGAAAACAAAGGAAAACTAACACGCCTTGCCTGGCTATTTACTTACAAGTTTGAAATAGGAGAGACTTGTTTAGAAAGATGTGGAGAACCTGGATTGATGTCTGGTCCCTCTCAGTCCCGAGAACGAACACACTCCCAAACAAAGAACACAACCAAAAGCCTTCCCCCCCCCAACAAGATTTAAAAGTATCTTGTCCCCTTATTGGTCCTTTGGTCAGATGCCAGCCAGGTTACCTGAGCTTCTTAACCCTTTACAGGGAAAAGGATTTTGGAGTCTCTGGCCAGGAGGGATTTTATAGTACTGTACACAGGACAGCTGTTACCCTTCCCTTTATAGTTATGACACCTATCTATTACCCTCTACATTTTCTCCAGTTTCTTTATATCCTTTATGTAGAATACTATGCAAAACTTGACACTATGAACTAATTTTAATGCACTTTACATAGACCTAGCTTCCTCTCAGTTGCCCTGAGCTTTCATCCTCCATCTGCAGGCACATGATCAACCCCAGCCATCCCCACATTAGCCTTCAGAGGTTGGAGTCCTGAAACTTTCCTAATGCCAGTTCCTGTGAACCCACAGGGTTTCCTTTTTAACCATGGTACTGTATTGTACTAAGGACCCCTCAGGTTTATAATCAATTGTGGAATTACACTCACTTTTCTTTTGTGTCTTTCTGCATTGCTACTATTTAGCCACTAGTTTCCTATTTTATACCTGTATGAGTGTTCCCTCCCACTTCCCAGTGTGAACAATCTTTCACGCTGATCCTTGGTAAATTGCATTCTATTCCTCTCTTCTCATGCCTCCAATTTAAATAGATTTAAAGACTTGCCGATCTGTCCTTTGATGCCCTAAATATTTTCCTCCATTTTTTTGTTGTCTGTACATTGAATCAGTATTTTCCCTTTCTCCAGATTGCTACTAAATACATTAAATTAGAGAAGTTTGAAGAATTCTGGTCATTTGGGTCATGCATCATATGCAAGACCTGACTGTAAATCTAGGGGAAATGATCTCAGCAATGAATTTAAACTCAGAAGGATGAGTCTGCCCAATCATCTATATATTTTCATATTTATAATTCTGAAAATATATGTAATACAGGCAAAACACAGAACCCTGAGGAACATTAATGGACAGAGTTACCCAACTTCTTGTAATAATTTGGCTACTCTCCATCTTCTAATGATATTAAAGAATTTAAAAGCAAATGTGATTTCCTGTGTTTCATAACTAAGCATTCAGTTATGGAGATATAATATTACATATGAATGCTACTAATATGTTACCTTCTATTTATTCCAGTTTTGCTTGCAATGAATAACACTGAATTCAAATAAAAACATATATGGTGTTTAAGTAAATGCCTATTCATTTCAAAGCAGCTTAGCAAATTGAAGTGTGTTTTGATTTATCTTATACACAAGTGAAAAATTGAAGCCTTTAAAAAAAGGGGGAAAAAAAGAAAAAAGAAAAGAAAAAGATGTTTATGTCTTTTTTCCTCTGTAGGTGTTTTATACAAAAGGAAGTGGCCATTAATTTTACATCAGAAAGAAATGAACTGCTATAGAACACAAGAACCAAATAGCTGAGTTTGCTGACCATGTAGTATGTAAGTGTAGACATCAAATATGGGTGGAAGAAAATTATTATTTTCACCTATACACATGTACTGAAATTCTGGCCCTACTGAAGTCAGTTGACTCCACCTAAGAACTCCTTAATATCATATTTTATGTAGATTATCAGTACAAACCATCTAAGGGGAAAATTATGCCCCCAGACATGTTAAGCTCAGTTCAACAGATATGTGCATGTGTGTCAGAGAGCAGAATTTGACCCCATAAGAGTGACTTGCTATTATAGCACATGCCTGCTAATCCAGATGGTCTCTCTTCTTATGTCCCTTCCAGCCCCATATTGCTGCTCATGCATTCTTTATTGACTTCTGCAATAAAGGGGGATTCACTTTGGACCAATAAATAAATAGAAAGCAATTTCTTATGCAAATCTGTCCTAAGAACGCTTAAAGTAGATACACTACAAAAGAAAAGGATCTGGAATAAAATCTTGCAATGCCTCTATACCTTTGTCATGTAAGCAAGACTTCCTCTGCATAGATAAATTAAAAACATAAATAAGATTTCCCTGAAATAAATTGTGTGTGTGTGTGTGTGTGTGTGTGTGAATCAAACTAACAATTACTAATATATTTCAAAGGTTAGGACAACTTTGTGGAAGGTATTAACTATACCAAAGTTAAAAAAAAAAAATCACACAATACTTCTCCATTCCAGTCTTCTAGTACATTCAGCAGTAAGAAAGGAAATTGAGGGGGGCAATAATCATTGTATCTGTGAAGAAATATGCACATGGTATTTGTAATTTGAACAAGTAAAAATACAAATAAAATACAGAGCAGATATGGAATGTATTTGATATTTGTCACGTAATTTCTTATTGTCCATTCTAGATTTTATATTCTGTTTTTTTTTCTTTTTTAAGTTATTTCTGGCAACTCTATACAGTGGTTTTATAACAAAAGATAAGATAGAAGTGCAAGAATAACAGGAGCTGAATGTGTCTTAGAAATGTGTGATTAGTCTGATTGTATAAATGTGTGGATAGGATGTCAATAAATCTCTCATATACACACACACATAGTATATATGGGTAGAAAATACAGTATTTAGCGATAGAACATACAGTATCTATATACATATTTGTTCCTCTTAAGAGCACCGGTAGATGCAAGTCTACGATAACTCAAACAGATGATTGTTAGATATAGAGACATTATTGTCAAGTTGTGAATATTTTAAGTTACTCTTGTAATGTAGGTGTCAATCCTAGAAACACTTTCACATGTGCATAACTTCATGCATTTGAGCAGTCCCACAGAAATCAGTGGGACCCACATGTGATAGTAAGCACTGCTCCTGGCAGTAGATGTTTGGAAGATCAGACTCAGTTGGTAACCCAATCGATTCTGTAATTTATCAATTTTAATTTCATTTTTAAATTGTGTGTTTAATGGTGAAGTAGCTATACAAGTAGCTTTCAAGCTATACATATTTTTACCCAAACAGATCACCTCCTATGATAAAAGAACAGTTTTTGCCTTGATATTGGGCAAATATTTAAAAAAAAAGAGAAAAAAAAATCTAGTGAATGAAAGCCCAGAAACAACCATGACAGTAGGGTCTTACTTAATAATGGCATTTGTTATTACCAAGGAAACAGAATTAAAACACATACAATGGCTTAAAATGTCCTAGTATCAAATCAGGAATGTATTTTGTTATTCCATAATAATTTTAAATTTTCCTCAAAACTACCTAGGTAAATTACAACCAAAAAGCACAAATGGAGCAAAAATGCATGTTTATTCTACACATGATTAGTCTCTTTCTCATTGCACTCCATGGAGTATTATTATAGAACATCTTAAGAAGTTCGCACATCCTGGCTTTCTACCTCATTAGCCATTTTGCTGTTCTCTGTTATAGCCTCCCTGCACTGAGAGAAAGAATGGTGCTCTTAGGCTGATTAATATAGGACAGGGAAAGGAAATAGGGCCTGAAACTGGGGGATCATAGCAAATATGTTTTTAAAGCCGAAAACCTAACAAGGGGACCCTCAACTTTCCTTGGAGCTTGATCTGTACTGTAGTGAGTTGAGGGGTGAAAACATTTTCTTGAACTCCATAAAGAGTAAGTTTAAACAAACATTGTGTGATGGATCTTCAAAACAGGGGACTAGCCCCCTCCCCTTTGTATATACCTTCCTCCTGGCTAAACAGGGACTATGTTTCCCATCAGCCCCATCCCCATTGCACTTCCCCTTCCCTGTACCAGGTCAGGGGTAAGGTGGTGAACTGTAAAGTGGACAGGTTCTGTTTGTGAGTGTGGGAGCTGCATGGCAGCAGGGAACTGGAGAGAAGCCCCAGGAACTGTGGACAGAGCTGCATCTGGAACAGGCTGTGACTGCTGGACATCTCACCTGGGTGCAGGTCTCCATGGGACTTATGAGGGAAAATATCAGTGGCTGGGCAGGGAGCCAGTGCAAAGGGCCCCAATGAGACACATTGAACTTGGCCTGGAAACCTACAAATGCTTATTTGCTTGAATAGAGAGGACACCCCAGGCACTAGGCTTTGAGAGCCCTGACTTCAATTGGACTGGCCCGGGGACCCAGGATGCACTATAGCTCACTTTGAATTGAGACTGTTTAAGCCTCTGTACTTCTTTCCTGCCCACCTTAGTAAAATACATTCCTTTAGCCACGTGTCTGAGTAGTTCTTGGGACCTACCGGGGCTACTACCTACAAGGCCTAGCTGCTGAAACATCTACAGTGCTTGCCTCTGAGATGTGGTATATCAGGCATGCTGCTTGCACCCTATGGGTTTTGGATACTAAGTCAGTCCAATAATCACAACTGCTTATATAAGGGCCTGGAAGGTTGAAAAAGCCTCATGGATGCTATGATGTGAAGTTCCTATTCTGCCATGGGACCTACAGACCCTGTGATGCTAAGTTAAGAGATGGGAGTGTCACAAGATCTTCTTCTACTCCACTACTGTTGTAGGTGGTTGTTCAGTTTCCCTCAGATCCGGGTCAAATGGGCAGATGGGAAAATAGGACATGGAGAATGTGAGCTTCTAGACCATTCTTTGAGAGGAAGGAAGAAGATCTTGTGGTTGAGGCACTGCACTGAGAATCAAGAGATCAGGCTTCAATCCTTGACTCTGCCACAGTCTGCCTCTGTGACCTTGGGCAAATTTCTTAATCTCTCCAGCTGTATAAATTGGGATAATAAGACACAAAGAGTGGTATAAAGGAAAAACATTGCCTATTTAAATTTTAAACTCTTTAGGGCAGAGAGTGGCTCTTACTATGTTTCTTCACAGCATGTGGCACAATGGGGCTCTAATCTTGTTTGGGGGAACTACTGTAATACATCATTTTAAATAATACCACTACTAGCTGAACTACACACACCCCACAACAGAATGTATTGTGCTTGCCAGATATTGTGGCCTTTCAGCCAAGTATGGCTAAGTGATTGCACTCCTTATGGTCATAGCAAACAAGGATTCTTCACCAGAGAAGTAGATCACATCATGGAACGAGCCACCCAAATGCTCTGGGAGAACCTGCTTCACTGCAGATTAAAAACAGACAGCACGCCCATAGTTGTCACATACAACCCTTACTAGAACCCATGCAGGTATCACACAATTACAACTCACACATGGGGATCACATCCTGAAAGTAACATTTTCTGAACCACCTCTTCTGACTTTTAAAACAGCCCCCCACACCTCACCAAGCTTATCATCAGAAGGTAGCTCCACACAGACCAGGACACACCAATTCAAAGTGGCACCAGACTCTGCCAGAACAACAGGTGCAAAACCTGCAGACATCTCTCTACTGCTACCCACAACACATCTTTTAAGTTCTATGGGTCCTATACATGCCTTACACCACAAGTGGTGTACTTCCTCCAATGTATCAAGTGCCCCAGTAACAAATACGTGGGTGAAACCAATTTCTATGTTCTCAAATGAACTCACACAGAAAAATGGTAAACGACAAAAAAATGCCTCACTGTTGGGCGAACACTTTTCACAAAAACAATCACTGCATCACCTCTTAGTCCTCATCCTTAAAAGGAAACCTCCACAACACCTTCAAACTATGAGCCAGGGAACTTACATTCATAACTTCGTTGGATACTAAAAACCATGAATTTAAGCGAGACAATGGTTTTATGGCTTATTGCAATAATTTGTAATACACCCTACTGTCTACTAATCCTCCATCATCCTATGAAATCAGAGGTGTCAACTGCCCACTTCATGTTAAAATACTCACTTGATTTTAAGTGGTCTCCAACATATGTGAACACTTTATGCTTAACAATATGTCCTACCTTGCATTTAGCTAGACATTCTGGTTACCTTCCCCAGACCTGAAGAAGAGCTGTGAATCACAAAAGCATGTCCCCTCTACCAACAGAAGCTGGTTCATTAAAAGCTATTATCTTATCAGTCTTGTCTCTCTCATATCCTGGGAACAAAATGGCTACAACAGTACTGTATATAAGAGCAGAACACTGAGGTCAATGGAATGACAACCAGGAAAAATTTGCCCTGAGAGTTTTAATATATAGGTTTATAAGTCTGAGTACTGAAAATTATTCCTGTCCCAGCAAGGAAAAATTGTTGCTTTTTACAGTATTTGTTTACTGTGTAGCAGAGGCTGAAAAATGGAAGAGAAAAAAAATAAAAGAAGAAATTATTAGAGCACTATGGGTCTGTTTCAGTCCCAAGTACCTGATTTTCTATATGTAAGTGACAAGTATCAGGGGGTAGCCGTGTTAGTCTGTATCTACAAAAACAACAAGGAGTCTGGTGGCACCTTAAAGACTAACAGATTAGTCTGTTAGTCTTTAAGGTGCCACCAGACTCCTTGTTATATGTAAGTGAGTTATTTGATACCCACCTCTAGGAACCCAATTTAGGTGCTCACCGCTGAATGTTAACCTACTCACATCAATTAATTAGTTACCAGTTCATATACAGTAACTGAATGGTCAATTGTGGCTGTTTCACTATAGGTGAACTGGAAATGAAAGGGCACCTGGCGCTCATCCTCCGGGCTTCCACACAAGCATGGAGTTATTATGCTGCAACCAGGGTTTATCCAAAACTACAGGGGTCGTTCTAGCAATTCTACTGTCTGCTCAATGGCAGGGGATGGCCATGATTCCACTCTTCCTTCTAGTCACCCACAATGACAGCAGCCTGCCCAGCAATGTGGGGAGCCTGGGTTGTGTCGTGGACTGAGGGTGAGTATGCTGCACTAGTGCAGAACAATATGCTTCTCCTACCTACATGGAATATACTGACTCTCGCCACTAATGTTAAGGCACTATATCTCCTCCCTCACCTCTAACACAGATCTGGCTGTAGTAGATTTATTGGAGCCAGTGTTAACTTTAATCTGCATCAGTGCAATACAGGTACTTAACTTTGGGAATCCAGTGCAGACTCTGCAGCAGCAGTTTATATTTGGGGAACTGAATTCTGGTGTTTGTTCTTAAAAGCCACCTTTTAGCAAAACTCCCATGCTTAAAGTGTTGTACATGTTTAAGTGCTTTCTGAAATAGGATCCAAAAATCACAGGTCGGTGAATTGAAGCACAATGAACACACATCCTTCACAAACGCCAGCTGAGGAAACCTTCCTGAGAAAGAGACATCAGTGGAAAAAAGGGAGAAAGAGTTAAGAATTAAAAAGAAAAGAAAGTGCTATCTCCAGTGTTTTGAGGAAACCCAAAATTAAGAGGAAAAATAAGTAGAGGTGTTATTAGGATTTCCTCAGTGCCAGTCTTTGTACCTTCTGATTGACAAGGTGACTGAGGATAGAAGCACTGGGTAACTTGTCTAGCCATTTGTTGTACAGCAGGCAGATGATATGAGTGACATGCTGAAGAGAAAAGGCTTGTCCTTTTAAAATGCACCGTTTATTCATATTGCTTACAAGAAACACATTGGAGTTAAATGTGTAACGTTCCCTTTGTCTTTTTTTTTTTAAATCTATTCTCTCCCATGTAAAAATTAGGAACAACCCAAGAAACTCTAATAACAATCCACATTACAACTGCTCTCTCAATAGTGTAATTGTTTCTTTTGTATGCACAGTCTAAAATCTGCTTTCAAATAAACACATTCTCACCAATTAATCCAAACATAGTAAACAGACATTTAAAAAGATACAGGGAAGAAAGTACATTCAGGAGCCGTTGATGATTCAGGGTGACAAATGAAGTACGTTGTCTTTCAAAGCAATTATGTCTATTCCTTTGATCCTGCAAAACTCTGTGCACAGCAGAGCATGCGAGTCTGTGAGCTCCAATGCAAATGTGACTGGAGGCTAAATGTAGGAGCGAGGTTAAGCAATAGGTATAGTCCTCTACACTGAGAAGATGTAAATCTTATGCATCCTGCACTCCCCTCCTCTACCCACTAATGTTCAGGGTAAAAAGAAGGTTGTGGGGGTGAAGAATGTGTATGTGTACAAGGAAACACTGGCTCAAATGGTATCCTCATCATGCTAATGAGGCGCTTAACTATTTGCGTCACTCTTTTTCCTTAACCTTACAAAGAGACAGGAGTAACAGTTACAACTCAGCAGCACTCTCCTTAACACAAGATCCGTTTCCCCACCTCTTTCCCTGTCCTGCTCATCACATTTTACCACTTAACACCAACAACACTCCAGAACTGCACTGTTTCATCCTTCTTAAGGATATTAGCATGAATACAGGATCTGTGCTTGCTGCTGTTTGTGCACATGAAGACAGATTTTTTTGCCACCTCATGAATATTTTTAGAGCAATTGATCATCATAAGAAAATAGTTCTCTTTGTGGCATGAGTATCAAGAACAAAAAACTCTTAGGCCCAAATCTCATCTCCCAGAGCCAACCCAAGTAATTAAACACGTGCAGGTATTTCTGCTAAACCAGTAGGGATGAGAAGGAATCATCCTAACCAGGCTGCTCTTCCGTAGATCCTGGTGGCCTAGGGCTAGAGTAGTTCCTATTGCTCCTGTGCTCCCACAAGGCTTAGCGACTGATTGCTGATGGATTAATAACACTGCTCTACAGCCAAAATGCTTCTGAAATAAATGTAGTCAAACTTTACTAATTCTGGGTCACTGAGAACGAAAATGATGCTTAAAATTGTTGATTGGCTCTAGTTTTCAAGATATGCTATTGGGTCAGTATATACGACCCTTGACTTGGGAATGGTGGAGGATAAGTGAGTTATAAAGGGAAGGGATCTCAATTTAAACCAGAAATGACTAAAATACATCTTTGACTGGATCTATGAATAAATCTATGACTGGGTTAGGACAGTACTTGCTTTTTAGGCAACACAATGAATGATGCAATCTGAAGCTGGTATTGCGTCATACATGATATGAATTGCATCACATTATTCCTAGAAGTCATGGATGACGCAATCATAACGAAGCTTACATCACTCTGCTGAACAAATTGCCCTATATCAGCTCTAGAAATCATACAGTGTCGTGCTCTCTTATTTGTCAGTATTTGATTTTGCAAAGGGACACATTTCTGTTTAGCCAAAGTGAGCAGAGATGCCTCGTACTTGTGTGAACAGTGCGGATAAGTTCTGCTATGTTTGTGGTGAAGTGACTTTTGCATCACAAAAGCACAATATAACCACTATGGTTAAGAAAGCCTATCACCTTTATTTTGGCTGCAAAATTGGAGATCAGGACAAGAGGTGGGCCCCACACATATGCTGCAACATTTGTGCAACAAATCTTCGCCAGTGATTGAACAGGAAAAGGAAATCTATGCCTTTTGCAGTGCCAATGATTTGGAGAGAGCCAACTGATCCTACCAGCAATTGTTACTTCTGCATGGTGCCTCCAGTTGGGAAAGGTGTGTCAAAGAAGAAAAAGTGGACTGTGCATTATCCAAACATTCCATCAGCTATACGCCCACTACCCCATGGAGAAGGACTGTCGGTTCCTGATGCACCAGAATCATTCTCACTTGAGTCAGACAAGGAAGAGGATGAAACTTCTGGTCCTGAACCATCAATGTCACAGGACCCACATTTTCTCCCATCCTCCTCCTCTGAACCACACCTCATAACACAAGGTGAACTGAATGACCTTGTCAGGGATTTGGAACTACCCAAGAGTAAGGCAGAGCTGTTGGACTCCAGACTACAGCAGTGGAATCTCCTGGCAGGTGATGTTAGGGTTTCCATGTTCCGTGATCGTCAAAAGGATCTTGTCCCATTCTTCTTCATGGAAAGTGATCTTGTAGCCTGCAACAACATCGATGGTGTGATGGCAGCCCTCAACATCGTTCACGATCCAGATGAGTGGAGACTGTTCATTGATTCATCGAAGATGAGTCTTAAAGCTGTTTTACTGCATAATGGCAATATTTTGCCATCAATTCCAGTTGGTCATGCAGTCCATATGAAGGAAACCTATGACAACATGAAACAACTTTTGAGGTGCATAAACTATGACCAACGTCAGTGGCAGCTTTGTGGCAATTTGAAGATTGTTGCTCTCTTGCTTGGTCTGCAGACTGGATACACAAAGTACTGCGGTTTTCTCTGCGAATGGGATAGTCGTGCAAGAGATTCCCACTACATCAAGAAAGATTGGCCACTCCGACAGTCATTGGAGCCTGGGAGGACAAGTGTTCAGCATCCACCAGTTGTTGAATCAAGGAAGATTTTGTTACCACCCTTACACATCAAGCTGGGTCTGATGAAGAACTTTGTCAAGGCCATTGACAAAACACAAGCAGCTTTCAAGTACCTCCATGGAAAATTTCCAAGGTTAAGTGAAGCTAAGATAAAGGAAGGTGTCTTTGTTGGTCCTCAGATTCATGGACTTCTTCGAGATAATGCATTTGACCATGCACTGCGTGGCAAGGAAAAGATGGCATGGAAAGCCTTCCAGTTAATGGCAATAAATTTTCTCAGAAACAACAAGGCAGACAACTACAGGTTGTTGATGGAAAACCTCCTCAAGGCATACAAAAGCCTTGGTTGCAACATGTCACTAAAGATACATTTTTTGCACTCTCATCTAGATTTTTTTCCACCGAACTGCGGACCAGTGAGCGACAAGCATGGCGAGCGATTTCACCAGGACATTGCAACAATGGAGAAAGGCTATCAGGGCAAATGGAGCCCATCAATGCTTGCAGACTATTGCTGGACAGTGACAAGAGATGCTCCATTTAATGAATACAAGAGACAAGCCAAGAAGCGCCGAGTAGACACTGAATAGGACTAAACTATGTACATAATAGTTTTTTGCCTTTTGTTTCATAATAAATTTTATTTATATAACTCTTTTGCTGATTTTTAAAGTGTTACATAAACAGGACAGGTGAAATATTATCATGTAAAGCAACCATAAAGACCTAGGTTTGCAATTTATGATTAAAACTCTACTATCTACACAATATACATAGACATAAAATGTAAAAACTTAAATATCTTAGAAACAGTAGCCAATCGGTTGTTTTAATTGTCATATTTGAATTCAGCACATCAAAATACATAATAAATAGCACATTTTATCTCTGAAGCAGACGACTTCTCAAAAATTGTAGACCAGTGTAACACCTGCCAGCCCAGCCTCTGACCTATCCTCCAGTCCCAAGTAAACAAAGACATGCTGCTGAGAGCACCTCTGAATGGGCTACCTAATTTTCCCCTTCTCCCTGTGTGGTGAGAACCACACAGATTCTGCTTTTTCTGCAGCCAAGTGTTTCATTGATAGAGCATTAAAAAAAAACACGATGTTACAAATAGCACCTTTAAATACTAAAACAGAAAGAACTCCAGAAAGAAAAAAAACATATTTTATATTTTGAACTTACACTGTATTATTAGAAAATATCCTAAGCATCATTAATTTATTTATCACTGACAATGTGCTGGGAGCGGTACAAAACACAATAGTAATGACACATCCCTTTTCCAAAGATTTTAAATGGACACAGATAATTTGGCCCTATCTGCTAATGTAAACAGGCACAGTACGTTTGCTTTAACAAACATTTCAATCATTTTCAAAAGAGAGAATTTGGCCCACAGAATGCAAGATACATGGATAAGCCTAGAGAAAGGAATAATTTGGCATGGTTTCATTTTTATTTTCTCCTTTCTTAATTACTACTACTTACTCCTTTCTTGAGAACATCATAAAAGTGGTGAGTTTTTAGAAAGGATCTGAATGTGGAGTATGGGTTGGTTAGGCAAACTGGGATAGATCCCATTTCATGCCTATGGGAGCAGCATGGAATCAGAAAGGTGATAGAAGTGAAAATGTATTGATTGTAATCTTCTTTTGCCATGTCACAAAAATCACCATAAAAAGGGCATGTTTAGAGGGAGGGCAAATATAACAAGGATGTGTTATATTGTTTGGGGGTAGCTTTTGTTGCTGGATTCTCTTTTTTTGTTTTGTTTTTTTGCCAGCTACAAAGGAGATATATTGGCAAAGGTATTTAGGGATGCTTGCATTATGTCTGCCAATATTATACTTACCTGAAGCCAGTTCTAGCAGACTTTCACTTTGATCAGAACAAAAAATTTACACCCAACATTATAAAGAAAAGAAAAAGGGTTAACTGCTTCACTACTATATTTTATGTTTGCTTGCAGGCACTTGTGTCACAGCTCTTGCCACATTGCTTTGAAGTGCTTCAAAGTTTCTTTAGACTTGGATCACCCTGACAGTGACACCTTCAAAGTATAGACGCATCAGTTTGCAAAAAGATAAGAAATATAATGTGTCATATCTATCAAATCGTGTAAAAGAGAATAGTTAAATATTTGACATAATATATCCTAATGGCTCCTTCAGTGCCAAAATAATGATTGGCTGCTATTACAAAGTAATTTCTTAGAAGCACCTCTTCTAAAGAGGCATTGCTTTCAGAAAGGACAATAGATCAAAAAGTATAGAATCACTCTCATAAGTAAACAGTCTGCCACCCACTCAGATATTTCTCTACTCACAGAGAGAATAGGTAACTGCGTATTTGGATATATCTGAATGTTCAAGAGTGCATCTGTGGCATTTTTATAGGTTGTGATATACAATTTGAAAGCATCAAAGTTGGCTCATTTTCAAAATAACTGCCCAGCAAAATCAGCACTGGCTAATTACTTATATAATATCTCTAAATGTTGAGATATCCATAGATTCCTAAATATTAAAACCAGAAGAGATCATTAAGATTGTCTAGTCTAATCTCCAACATGATACAGACCATATAATTTTACCCAGTAATCCCTACATTCAGCAAACAACTTGTGGTTGAACTGGGGCAAATCTTTCGGGAAGACATCAAGTCTTGATTTAAAGAGGCCAAACAATAAGAATTTACTACATCCATTGGGGATCTATTTCAAATGTTAATAACCTACACCATTAAACATTTACACCTTATTTGTACTTTGCTGATTTAAACTTCCAGCCATTAGATCTTGCTGTGCCTTTGTCTTATAAAATTAAAGAACCCTCTAGTATCAGATATCTTCTCCTTGTGTAAATAACAGAGTGTGATATAGTCACCTCTTAACCTTATTTTTAATAAGTAAAATAGATTGAGTTTCTTTAGTCTCATTGAAAGGCATGTTTTCCATACTTCTTCTCTGAATCTTCCCCAATTCTTCATCAGCCTTTTAAAGTGCAGACACCTAAACTGGACACAACATTCCCATACCAGGGAAATATCACTGGCTCAATATTGCCCTGCCATTGTGAGCCTCTTTCCTTATGTCAGTCTTGTGACTTCTTTTATTTGGCAGACACTTTCTCTGATAGGTATTTAAACTTGTTCAGTTTTATACAGCTTATTTACCTTCCTTAGATGGTCCTTTTGCATAACATCATGGCATTATTTCTTTCAGTAGTCATATATGGATTTGGAACATCTATGAGAGGGCTGAATATCCTGATTATTTAACACTGGATTTCAGAGAAAGCAAATACACCAGAATTTTTTTTTCTAATGCTTTAAACTCTAGTACTGCTCATAAAATATATTATCCAAAGAAGAGGATGTTCAATATCACTAATATTTGGTTATCTTTCTGCATATAATCACAAACTGGTCAATGCTTGAATAAGCATAGTTACATAAGCAGATTTCAGGAAATCCATAGATAATCATAATATATGCATTTCTCACCACAGTTCAGCATTGACTACCTGATATGGGACAAAGTGTTCTCTCTTTTTATGTTTTTTTTTTTTTTAAATTACAGAACAGACTCTTTGTTTGCACAACAATATGTTTCAAAAGAAAAAGGCAAAAATGCACTTATAAAATCTGGAGAAAATGTATTCAAAGGTAAGGGCAAAGAATGTATTGTCCACAAGGTGGTTAAAGAGAAATCCATGTGAGTTTCCTCTCATTTATACCTGTTTACACTGGTATTACTTCAGAACTTTACAGCTTTGTACATGTGAGGAGAATAAGGCACTAACATTATCATCTGTCTATGGCATATTAACCCCATCAGCACTTGGGCCCTGATCGAGGAAAGCATTTCAGATGTGCTTAATGTTAAGGATATGCTTAAATCCTATGGGGCAGACCCAGTCCACTGGGGCCCCTAAGCAGGAATATATTTCCCATGAGACATACTAAAAAAAGTGAATAACCCCTCCCTGCCCTTGAGCTGGTCAGGGCCCTAAGCAATTGCTTATTCTGCTTAGGCCTAGCACCAGCACTGCCTATAGAAGTCGTGAAACATTCTCTCTCTGATTAGGACACAGTTGTTTTCAGCAGTTTAGTTTCATTCAGTAGAATACAACCACAGTTGTATTCTGTAGTCAGTTGCTTTCCATAATAACATATTTCAGATGTTATAACTAAGTCCAATGATTTTAAACAAACAAAAAGCAGATTTTAAGGAGAGAGTGGACTATTATGATAATTTAGTCTGATCTCTTGCTTAACGGAGGCCATTGTGTTTCACCAAGTTATTCTTGAATCAAACACACAACTTCTGGGCAAACTAGAGCATAACTTTTGAGAAAGACAACCAATATGGATTTAAAGAATTCAAGTGATGGAGAATCCAGTACATCACTTGATAAGTTGTTCCAATGGCTAATCATCACTTTAAAAAAAATATTCCACCTTATATCTAGTCTGAATTTATCTAGTTTCAGCTTCCACCTACTGGAGCTTGTTATGTTCTTTGTCTGCTAGATTAAAGACCTCTCTACTATCAGAAGAGTTATTCCCTCGTAAGTACTTTTAGGCTGTGATCAACCTCTTAACTGTCTCACAGATAAATTAATTAGATTAAGCTTCTTTAGTTCTCACTTTAAGGAAGGTTTTCCAGACCAGGAATCATTCTTGCAGCTCTCTTCTGAACATTTTTCCAGTCTGTCAATGTTCTTTTCAAAGTGTGGACACCAGAACTGGACACAGGATTCTAGCAGTGGACTCACTAACATTGCATACAGTGGAAATAATACCTCCCATCTTCTACTTGATATTCCCCTGTGTATTCATCCAAGGATCACATTTGCTCTCACAGCCACCACATTGAACTGGAAGCTCATGTTCATTTGACTATCCAGCATGACCCAAAGTCCTTTTCTGAGTCACTGCTTTCCAAAATTCAGTCCCCCAGCCTTTGGGTGACCTACATTCTTGGTTCTGAAATAAATAGCATTGGGTCAAGAACAGATCCCCACAGGAACTCTCTAGAAATGTTCCCATTAAATGACAAGCCTTCACTTTCAATTACACCTCTACCACGATATAACACAGCCCAATTTGGATAGAACATGGTAAAGCAGCACTCCAGGGAAGAGGGTGCGCACTCTGGAGGATCAAACCAAATTCGATATAACGCGGTTTCACCTATAACATGGTAAGATTTTTTGGCTCCCGTGGACAGCGTTATATCGGGGTAGAGGTGTACTTTGAGATCTATCAGCCAGTTTTTAATCAATATAATATGCTATATTGATTTTGTTTAGCAGTATTTTTTTTAACAATCAGAATGTTGTGTAGCACTAAGGCAAAGGCCTTAAAGAAGTCTAAATAAATGGTCAGCACAGTTATTTGTCAAGCCTGTAATCTCAAAAAACACTTACATGAAGTTTTTTGACAAGACCTACAGTCCATGAACCTATGTTGATTGACATTAATTATTTTACAATCCTTTCATTATTTACCAATTTTATCCTATATCAGACTTTCCATAATTTTGCCTGGGACTGTCCATGACTGGCCTATAGTTTCCAAGGTCATCCCCTCTACTCTTTTTTAAATTTTGAGACAACAATAGCTGTTTACCAGTCCTCTTGAACTTCCCCAGTGTTCTAATATTTCAGCAATTCAGATAGATCCTCTGCCACTTCTATAAAACTTGAATGTAAGTTATCCGGCCGCATCCAGTGGTTTGCCTAACCAATCTGGGTTACAAATTTAACATGTACATTTATAGTAAATACCTTTTAAAGGTGCATACTAGAAGTAGTGCCATCATCTATTCTTACTGGGGGCGTTTAATATATAGGCAACTTTAATGGAGGAGTATTAATTTATACCAACTCAGGATCTGGTACTGTTATTTTTACTCTCCAGATATTGAAAAAGTACAAAATCTTTAGACATTAATAGCAGTTTTGGCAGTGGTGCCACATAAATACATATCCTGTAAAATGTTTGTATTTTTAAATGACTTTGTATGATATGATTTGTCATGATTCAGCTGAGCCCGTGGGCACCGTTTTGCCTTGGGATGTCACAGAGGTGGGACCCCAGTGGGAACTCCAGATTAAATTACACTTCCAAGAAGCACAATTATTCCTGGTGCTCCAGACATGCAGAAAGAATGCATGGCTGTAGCTACACCTTATAGGGATAGGGCGCCTAAACCTCCTTGCTGTACTGACTACTGAACAAGGGGCAAATTAACATGTTATCCCATATGGAAAATTCCTATAGAATTAAAAAAAAAAAATCAGATAAGACCTAATTTTTAAAGAGGGTTCAACCTGCCTACCAACATTGTACATAACAGAGTTTGCAGTTATCCCCATTTAGAACCTCAATTATTTGATTTCTGGGTACATTCCAGTAGTTAAACTTCTAAATGGGTACACTTACAAACCAAGCACAAATTACTATGCCCAATTTTTTAATGCTTAAAATGAAACTAATAAAAAGGCTATTTAAAAAAAAATCAACATTCTCTAAATAGATTATTTTTTGGCCAGAGATGTAGAAGTTACAATGACCCGTTGAGTCTAATATTTTGCTTCTGAAACAAGTTGCATTTCTAAAACACAAATAATGGTTATCAAAGCAGTTCCAGTGTCCACCGCAGGATGACTATGAGTTGACAATGTGACGTGGCGGTGAAAAAAGCCAATGCGGTCTTGGGATGCATTAGGCGAGGTATATCTAGTAGGGATAAGGAGGTGCTGCTTCCGTTGTACAAGGCACTGGTGAGACCACATTTGGAGTATTGTGTGCAGTTCTGGTCTCCCATGTTTAAAAAAGATGAACTCAAACTGGAACGGGTACAGAGAAGGGCTACTAGGATGATCAGAGGAATGGAAAACCTGTTGTATGAAAGGAGACTCGAGGAGCTCGGGTTGTTTAGCCTGACCAAACGAAGGCTGAGGGGGGATATGATTGCTCTCTTTAAATATATCAGAGGAATAAATACTAGGGAGGGAGAGGAATTATTCCAGTTCAGTACTAATGTGGACACGAGAACGAATGGATATAAACTGGCCGTGGGGAAGTTTAGGCTTGAAATTAGACGAAGGTTTCTGACCGTCAGAGGGGTGAAATATTGCAACAGCCTTCCGAGGGAAACAGTGGGGGCGACGGTCCTGTCTGGTTTTAAGATTAAGCTAGATAAGTTTATGGAGGGAATGGTTTAATGGGATAACGTGAGTTTCGTCAAAGGAACAGCATGACATCGCTGGTAAATAGTATAATGGCCAATGAGAGTCTGGCTGGAGAATCTCGCCTACGTGCTCGGGGTTCTACTGATCGCCATATTTGGGGTTGGAAGGAATTTTCCTCCAGGGTAGATTGGCAAAGGCCCTGGAGGTTTTTCGCCTTCCTACGCAGCATGGGGCAGGGATCGCTAGCTGGAGGATTCTCTGCTAATTGAAATCTCTAAACCACAGGATTTGGGGACTTCAACAGCAGAGTCAAGGGTAAGGGTTGGGACGGCTTTGTGGCCTGCATCATGCGGGAGGTCAGACTAGATAATCATAATGGTCCCTTCTGACCTTAAAGTCTATGAGTTGTATGGTATCTATTTGTTAAACAAATTACAGTTTCTAGAGGAAAGAGAGCCACTGCCCAACTCTAGAAATATGAGTAATCATTACTGACACAAAACTGCCAGAAAGCCCTGGAATCCTTTCTTTGGAAAAGGCATGGCCAACTTTGATTGGATACTCATACTTAACCTCTTAACACTGATCAATTTCCTCCAAGATCTTCACTGTTTATTCTTCAACAACAAGAAATTAAATTTTAACCCTTTAGTTGAAACTTTATTAGCCTCTTTGTTTGTACCCTGAAGGGCCATATAAACACACAGTTTATATGTTCACTTCTACAAGATTTTAATATATGAATTCAATATTCTGGAATAAAAGTTAATATTAAAGTTTTATAAGTCTTCTGGATAACAAACCAGTTATGTATTTTATACACACAAAACTCTTATAATTATCATAGATTTATGCCATTAGCTCTGTGTAGGCTATGTAAAATAATATTAGATGCAACGTTGTGTGTAGGTGGGTGTGGGTGAGACTGCTTTTGTCATGCAAGAGAAAGGGTTTCTTGTGCTTTCCTGGGATGCCATCCAAGCAGCACTATTTTTTTGTTTACTCTTTTTTAAAGATTTGTACTTTTATCTTATTACTCTCTTCACTTCGATGCTGATCCGTTTCCTCCAAAAGGAAAAATTTATTCTTCATCAAAGACAAGAATACAAAAAAAAAAAGAAAATTAAACAGATTTCTAAAGTGTGAGAAATAATTGTGTGGAATATCTTGTAAAAGGATAACTACAGCTGTTAGAATTATTTGTTATGAATGCTTTGACCATTCTTTTGGTTGTCAGATCAATCATTCACAATCTGCTCTTTATTTTCTTCAACTGAATTTGTCATTCTTTGAATGTATTTAGGTAGCTAGATGACATAATTTCCAGAAATAGTTGTTTATGCCTGCAAAATTGAATTTGTAATTGACTGAAGGTACAAAAGTGTGGGTAAAGTAAAGACTCGTTGAGGTCATTTTAAAAATTTGGCCCAAAATATCTCAAGATGGTTATAAATGGTAAAGCAGAGAGAACAATTCACAGTAAACGTAATCTCTAATTAAGCACCTCTAATCACGAAGTTTACAGTTGCCACATATCACATAGGACAGCGTGCAGTGTCACACTTCCACACATAGTGACAGGAAAAAAGTTGTAGGGACTGAGACAGAAAAATACAGCCCACACTAGTTTACAACAGCATCAGTACTGTGCTTACTTTGTAAGTTATTTCTTGTGGTTAAATAGATAATTTAGCCTTAATCATAGAATATCAGGGCTGAAAGGGACCTCAGGAGATCATCTAGTCCAACCCCCTACTCAAAGCAGGACCAATCCCCAGACAGATTTTTGCCCCAGATCCCTAAATAGCCTCCTCAAGGACTGAACTCACAATCCTGGGTTTAACAGGCCAATGCTCAAATCACTGAGCTATGCCCCCCATTCTCCTTTGGTCCTCTGTGGGTATGTCTACACTGCAATTGGGAGGTGTGATTGCAGGACACAGACATACCCAGACTAGCTTTGTTCTAGATAGCTAAAGTAATAGTAGCAGTCAAGCAACAGCACGGGTGGTTATATGGCTAGTCCTACCCACACCAGATTCTGGATACATATTTGAGTGGCTGCTACCCACTCTGCTGTAGCTTCACTGCTGTAGTTACTTGAGTGAACTTTGATCTATCTAGAACAAAGTTAGCTCAGGTATGTCTACACATGCCACACCTCCTGACTACAGTGCATTGAATATGCATTGAAACAGAACAGTAGAAATTAATTTACTCCAGATTTAAATTATTCTTGCCCCAACAGAGTTTGTGGTTGTTCAGGGACAAAGTTTTGGTTAGGGCCCATCTCTGATTTGCAAAGTTGAGTACAGTGATTCTCAAACAGAAAGAAAGTAAAAGTTACAAATATAGGCTTACAGTCAAGTACAGACTGAACTGCTTATAAGGTAATATTTGAAGTGAGTATGGAGACAACAAAGGGAGAGAGAAAGTTTCAGATGAAAAGGCACAGTCCAGCAGATTTTACTCATGCAAAAGTCCCACTGAAGTCAGTGGTATTTGTGCTTGGGAAAGCTATGTAGAATATGACTCAGAGCATCACAAGTGAAATGACGTTCGGGGAGGAAGCATATGATGTCAGGATTGGAGAAGCAGAACAATCAGATTAGGAAATCAGTAGATGAAAGGTCAGAATAGTAGTGGGCAGAAGTCCACTTGGATGTTTGACATCTATTAGGGTAACTTGGAATTAAATTCAGAAACATGCAGGAAGCCAATGAAGGTAACAGAATAGTGATACCTAGAGCAAGAGAATAATATGCTCACAGTATTGTGGAACCATGCAATTTGAAAATTCGTTGCTCTTAACAACTTTGGTGTAAATTAGGGCTGTCAAGTGATTAAAAAAAATTAATTGTGATTAATCACAGTTTTAATCACACTATTAGACAATATTAGAATACCATTGATTTAAATAATGTTGGGGTTTTCTATATGTTCAAATATAGGGCCAGGGTTGGGGACTCAGGGCTTCAACCCTTTTTGGGGCTTCAGCCCCCCTCTAGGCTCCAGGATTCAGCCCCCCTTGGAGTTCGGGATGCAAGGATTCAGCCTCCCCTCCTCCTGCTGCTGCCTGGGGTTGCTTCAGTGCCTCCATTGCCACTGCTTCTTCAGCCCCACCCCACACTGCCCATTTAGCTGTAGGCGGAGGCCCCTCCACCATTGATGGCTCCCACCGAGCCCACAGGTATGTGATTAATGCGTTAAAAATTAACAGGTGTTAACTGTGATTAATTGACAGCTCTATTGTAAATCTATTGAAGTCAGCGAAGTGAAGGTACTCCAGATTAACACCAATCTACAAGAGCAGACCATTTCCTAAAATATTTAAGGGGACTGCAGTAGTTGAGAAACGAAACAGTTTAGATATGAATAAATGTTCTATAGATGTATGTTAAAGCTTTAATATAGATATTCACCAAAGAACCACCAAGAATAAACAATACCTTGTAATACATACATATAGATACAAACAGTCACATGGGGAGAGTGAACCTAGTGAGATGCCACAGAGGTCAGTCCTGGGCTCAAAACTGGGAGGGGTTTGCAAGCATTTTGGAAGAATTAAAAAGAAATTTACAAATTAAAGAACTGATCTGAAATAAACAAGATAAAATTCAATAGTCAAGTACAAAGTACTATGCTTAATACATAAAATAAGATGTACAACTACAAAATGGGGAATAACTGGGTAGGTAATAGTACAGCTGAAAAGAATGTGTTGGTAATAGTGGATTACAAATTAAATAGGAGTCAATAATGTGATGCAGTTGCAAAAAAGGCTAATATTCTGGGATCTGTTAACAGAAGTGTCATATGGAAGACCTGGGAGATTGTTGTCTTGCTCTACTCAGCACTGGTCAGTCCTCAGTTGGTGTACCGTATCCAGTTCCGGGTGCCACACTTTAAAAAAAGTTGTGGAGAAATTGGAGAAATTCCAGAGGAGAACAGGAATGATAAAAGGTTTGGAAAAACTATCCTTCAGAGAAAAGTTAAATAAACTGGGGATGTTGAGTCTTGAGAAAAGACGACTGAAGTGAACCTGTTAGTCTTCAACTATGTTAAACACTGTTATAAAGAAAACCGATCAATTGTTCTTCATGTCCATTGAAGTTAGGACAAGTAGTGAAGTGCTTAAACTGTACCAAAAAGATTTAAGCTAGAGAAGGGATCGGCAACCTTTGGAACGTGGCCTGCCAGGGTAAGCACCCTGGTGGGCCTGGCTGGTTTGTTTACCTGCCGCGTCCGCAAGTTCAGCCGATCGCGGCTCCCACTGGCCGCAGTTCGCTGCTCCAGGCCAATGGGGGCGGCAGAAAGCGATGGCCAGCACATCTGTCGTCCCTCCCTGCTTCCCGCAGCCCCCATTGGCCTAAAGCGGCGAACCACGGCCAGTGGGAGCCATGATCGGCCGAACCTGCAGACGCGGCAGGTAAACAAAGCAGCCCGGCCCACCAGGATGCATACCCTGGCAGGCCGTGTGCCAAAGGTTGCCGATCCCTGGACTAGATATTAGGGAAAAAAATATCTTTCTAACTATAAGGGAGTTAAATTCCAGAATAAGCTTCCAAGGGGAGTTTGTGGAATCCCCATCCTTGTCCAACCTATTCCTAAAAACATTCAAACACCTATCCAGATGATCTTGGTCCTACCTCAGTGCTGGGGGTTGGAATTGACCTCTCAAGTCCCTTCCAGTCCTGTGTTTCTATAATTCAATATACATATACGCCCAGAGATTTTCAAAAACATCAGTTCTGGCCTAACTAGAAACATATCTGGGCAAATAGTTAAGAGACTTCATCCTGCAAAGAACTGAGAGCTTCCACCTGCATCCACTTCATACACACAATATTAAACACAGTAGAGAATATACTGCATGACTTAGTTGCATAAACATATTTTTATCAATAGAAAGCTGTTGCAGAAATGCTATGCTGTCAATAGAAATTATGAAAAAATGTGAATTTACATTAATGATGGAGATAAAATGTTAGCGTTTCAGTTTTGCTTTTTACAAACCTATATAAATAGCAGTTTGAGAACTGGTACTTCTGTTTTCTAAAGCAAGGATGCTGAGTGGTGGACAGGTTTTGTTTTTGATATCTGTGTTTGAATATGCTTATACATCCATCCTGCAAAGCTGAGCTCCAACTCCTTTTTGTTATTCAATGGAACTGAAGTCTTCAGAATAGGACATGACTTATCTTTAACACCTTTAATAGGCCACTGTCAACCCCAACTGATTGGGTTTCACTTCTTGTCTGTCTACTGCTGTCTTGTTCAATTGAAAAATGTGCTTCAAGATTAAAGGCCATTCTCTGGGACAGCAAATAGGATCTGTGCAGTTTAATCGAGACTGAAACCCCCGAGAAAATGATAGTTTTGCAAACTTCACTTTCAATTCAAGATGAAGTTTCTGACAGCACAAGCACTGAGGGCCAAATTTTAAAAATAGAAACGTAGATACCCACTAGATATGCCATATGACCACATAATTACATGCTGTTGTGCACATAAAACAATTCTATGTGCAATCTCATGTTTGCAAATACAATTACTTCCATTATTCACACAATCACATATTTGTGCACACAATCATTTGCAAGTATATTTTGGAAATGCAATTTGTGCACTTTTTTTAAATGCACTCGTTAAAGTCTAGCACTGTTATATGATTTCATGACTGTGGCCCAGAATTTTCTCTGTTTTGTTTATAATCTTTTGCCTTAACCTTGAATATTTGAATCTTAACTTAAAGTTTAATGGGTTTCACAGAAATGATCCTAAACTGACAAATAACTTTTTATATACTCATTCTACTCAGCAGGGAATAGTGAATGTTTTATTATAAGGTTTGTAGATAAGCAACAAACTCTCTTTCACCATTATTTTTTAAAATAATGTATCTTTTAATATTTATTTCATTCATGATAAAATGGGAAGTCTGACTTTGCATAATTTTTTTGCAAACAACTTAGTTTTCTCAAATGTATTTATTAGAAGTTATGCACAGAATATTTTTTGTGTGAATAGTTCTCAATCTGCAGATAATTTATAAAGAAGAATTTATAGAATAACATACAAGAAGAAATAGAAATGTGAGATGAATTACACAAAGGTCACAGAGTAAGGCTATGTCTATACTACCACCAATGTCAGCAAAACTTATGTCACTTGGGGGTGTGAAAAAAAAAAAACACACCTCCCCGGAGCTACATAAGTTTTGCTGGCATAGGGGGTAGTGTGCATGGTGCTATGTTGGTGGGAGAGCTTCTCCCGCCAACACAGCTACCGCCACTTGTTGGGAGTGGTTTAATTATGTTGACTGGAGAGCTCTCTCCCATCAGCATAGAGTGGCACAACTGCATCGGTACATCTGTAAGATCTCTAGCGTAGACAAAGCCACAGTTTATCTTCCAGGACTGAACAAAAATATTCATGTTTACAAATTCAAAATTTGCTCTCCAATAATATTGTCTATATGTAATTAGTTCACTTTTTCATAAATATTCTTGTCAGTAAACTAATTTGCTAGAATATTTATGGAAAGTATACACTGGAAAGGTGCGATCACAGTCAAAAAGAATTCATTTAATTTTGTAAAGCATAGGCATGATGCAGTCATTATGTTCTATTTTGCTGTTTGATGGCCTATGAGAAATTATTTCAGTTGCTAGTGGCCTGGTACCCACATCTCATAATCACAATTGGAACCTCTGCTGACAATCTCAGGAGAAATCCCAAGGAGTAACAGACCTGGAGACTAAGGGCTTGTCTTTACTACCTGAGTAAGTTGACCTAAGTTACACTACTCCAGCTACGTGAATAACAGCTATGATTTTCCACAGCATCTTCACTGCGCTGCGTTGATGGGAAACACTCTCCAGTCAACTTCCCTTACTCTTCTCGGGGAGCTGGAATACTAGGGTTGACCAGACAGTGTGCTGCGATTGATTTAGCTAGACCCACTAACAATCAATCTCCCCATAGTGAACATCAGCCCTGAGCCACCCTCTCACCATTAGAGCTGGTTCATCCTGAACAACAAAGTTACATTGGTAAGGTTAAGGCATATTGGGAGGGCAATGTGAAGACATCTACTCTGCCACTGGCTATCATCTCCCGCTCTTGTAAATAAACAGGGAACTTTAGGGTAAATCAGACAAACTTTTTTTCACTAGCATTAAAAATAATTAAAAAAAAAATCACTCCAAAGTCAAAATAAAGCAGTGAGATATTTCATATCCTATTTTTAATACTATTATTCATGGCAGCTAGCGAAAGGATGAAAATTACATTAATAACAAAAGGAAGTGAATTGTTCATTTTAGGAAAAAGGTAGAACAGAATAGGAAATGATGGCCAATAATATAATGAAATTTAGAAAGACAAAGAAGGGGAGGAATCATTTAGGATTGTCAGTGGAGTCAATACAAGCAGTAAAGGTGTTTAAAAGAAAACTTCCAGTTATTAGGAGAGGACTCCTGTCAGTGGAGGGTAACATGTCCTTAAAAGTCATTGTCACCAGATATATTGAAAAGAAAATTGGATTTAACATTTAGGAGTTGTTCAAAAAGAGAACTCTAGGCCTTGTCTACACTGGCAAGTTTCTGCCCAGTAAAGCAGCTTTCTGCACTGTAACTCTCAAAGTGTACACACTGCCATGCCACTTAGGGTACATCTACACTACAGCGGGGAGTCGATTTAAGATACGCAAATTCAGCTACGTGAATAGCGTAGCTGAATTCGACGTATTGCAGCCGACTTACCCCGTTGTGAGGACGGCGGCAAAATCGACTTCTGCGGCTTTTTGTCGGCGGCGCTTACTACCACCTCCGCTGGTGGAGTTAGAGCGCCGATTCGGGGATCGATTGTCGCGTCCCGACGGGACGCGATAAATCGATCCCCGAGAGGTCGATTTCTACCCGCCGATTCAGGCGGGTAGTATAGAAAAGACCTTAGTGTGCAGAAACTGTGTAATTGCAGCACTGTAAAAAAAACACCCCAATGAGAGGCGTACAACTTTCTGTGCTGGAGGTACAGCGCCACGGTGCCAGTGTAGACACCCTGGTCAATTATAGCGTTGTGATTGGCCTCCGGGAGGTGTCCCACAATGCCTGTTTTCGCCTCTCTGGTCATCGGTTTGAACTCTACTGCCCTGCCCTCAGGTGATCCATTGTCATCCCCACACCTTAATTTCCTTGGGAATTTTGCAAGTCCCCTTCCTGTTTGCTTGGTGATGAATTCAGTGGGCTCAGCGCATCATTCTAGGTGACCACGCCTGCTCTATGCACCAGGCGATTCTCCACTTGGAGCAATCCTGAATGGCTGGACCTCATCAGCGTTTGGGGAGAGGAGGCTGTCCAGGCCCAGCAGTGCTCGAGCCATAGGAATTATGATATCTACAGACAGATTTCACGATGCATGACAGAAAGGGGCCATGACTGGGGCAGTGCAGGGCCAAAGTGAAGGAGCTGTGGAACTCCAACCACAAGGCATGGGAGACAAACCGCCACTCTGGTACTGTGCCTACAAGCTGCTGGTTCTACAAAGAGCTGGATGCGATACTCTGTGGTGACCCCACCTCCACTGCGAAGGCCACTGTGGATACTTTGGTGACTCACGTGCCAGTCGAGAGTGACGCGAGCCAGGAGGAGGGGACCCAGAGGATGTGGAGGGGGACTCAGAGACAGAGGGCAACTCGGATGTCAGAGATGGATGCAGCTCTTCTCTACCCTAGAGGAGGCTAGTCAGTCACAGCGATTGGAGCTTGGCGAAGCATAGACAGGAGAGGAGGACTCTGGTAAGTGGCTTTCCAGACCAGCCTGCGTTAATGTCTGTGAAACGCCCACAGTGATCCACAAGTGCCTGGTGAACCATTGAAAAATACCTCTTCCAATTAATGTACTCGGTGGCTAGGTGGTCTGGTGCCAGAAATGGAATAGGTGTGCCATCTATCGCCACTCTGCAGTTAGGGAAGCCCATTTGTGCAAAGCCATCCACAATGTCATGCATAAATCCAACAGTCAACTTTCCCACTCTGAAGTGGTTAGCAACCGATCGGTAGCAGTCGGGTGTAGCCAGCTTCCACAGTGCAATCTCCACGTGCTTCTCCAATGGCAGGGCAGTTCTCATTCTTGTGTCCTTGCACCACAGGGCTGGGCCGAGCTCAAACAGTCCCATGAATGTGGTTTTTTCATCCAAAGTTCTGCAGCCACTTTCGTCATCTCAGACATGCACGATGATGTGATCCCTCCACTCAGTGCTTGTTTCCAGAGCCTAAAAGCGGTGTTCCACTGGGTCAGCACCTCTGTGAATGCCACAAGCAATCTCCTATCATAGCTACTGCACGTAGCGAGGTGAATGTTGCACTCCTCTTGCCTTTGTAGTTAAAGGAATAACTCCACTGCCACTTGTGACGTGTTTGTCAGAGCGAGCAGCGTATTGGTCCACAGTGCAGGATTCATTCCTGCAGACTGAAGAGGCAGAGCACGCAGTACAACCTGTTGACGTTCATATGTTGTTCTACACAGAAGGCTCCAAGACTGACAAAGGGGAATGCATGAACGAGTGTCAACTAAGGGGTTGTTTTTTTGTTTTTTTTTGGGGGGGGGGGAGCTATAGCATCAGTTTTGATTGTGACAAGAAAAAAACAAAACAAAAAAAGTGTCTAGGTGCAGTGATGATTCATGATATAGCAAGGATAGGAAGACAAGCTGAGTTTAGAAGGTGTCTAATAACGAAGTATTTTGGATTCTACATGTGCAACGATGTATGATAAAAATATGATCATTTATATCATTAATATTGCCACAGTTAGACAATTGCAACAAAACTTGTACATACTGTTTCACGTAAGTTGTCAATGGAAAAGTTATGATTTGCTAGAGATGATTATCCTGTTTAAATCCATGTATCATCACTGTGTCTGAAGTTATGAACATAAGCTGTATCCCAAATGTGTTTGTTCATGGGGTAACACCCACCAGGTAAAAT
This sequence comes from Trachemys scripta elegans, assembly GCF_013100865.1. Classification (NCBI taxonomy): domain Eukaryota; kingdom Metazoa; phylum Chordata; order Testudines; family Emydidae; genus Trachemys; species Trachemys scripta. The sequence continues at coordinate 243,291,281 of NC_048298.1, read as the reverse complement.
CTACATTCAAGCCAGACAGCTTTGTATTGATGGCCCATCAAAAGCAATTAACTCTCACAATGGGCCATGGAAGAAATTCATTCTACCCAAATGGCTTTTCCTGCAGACGCCTTAGCCAATGACTGCTCCTGTAAGGCAACAAACCACATATGGGCATGTGACTTGTTCATGAAAACTGGACTCCATCTTGTACCAATTCTTTTCCACAAACTGTGCTGTGGGCTTTGTTTGGGACAGTAAAATTCCCAACATATGAAAGACATCTGAGACATCTCCATGTTGCCTTTTTCCTGCTCTGTTTCTCTGGATTGTGTATTTACAACTAAAAGTAGCATATTTGAACTCTGGACTGAGGACCTTCCAATCTTTTGGAAGTTACCAGAGACTTTACAAGCCAGCAGTCTGCAACATCACGGCTACAAACCTGATATAAGAACATTGCCATTATTGTATGTGTATGACCTATTGATCATTTTAACTCTTATTCTTTTCATCTTATAAATAAACCTTTAATTACTGAAGGATTGGCAGCAGCATGATTATTGGGTAAGATCTGAGTTATATATTGACCTGGTTATGTGGCTGATCTCTTGAAATCAGCAGAACCCTTTGTTTGATGGAGTTGATTTTCAATGACCATTCATCATAAAGTCTAGTGTCTGGGTGGTGAACTAAGGTCTGGAATGCCTAAGGAGACTGCATTTTTGACTTTTTGTTAACCAGCCTGGTGAGACAGAAGTTTACTTTTGTTACCAGCTTGGTATATACAATGACAGAATAACTACCAGTTTGGGGTGAGTGTGCCCTATTTCTCAGCAGTTTGTCCTGAATCTGGTATTCTCAGCTGTGACCCCATGAGGCATGGTGCCAACATGAGAAGTCAGTGATGCTGTGAACATATGAGATGACCATGCAAAGCTACCGTAGCTGTATTCCATACATAAGAGTGTAACATATTAGTTCAATTTAGGTGGTAAAATAAGCAGTTGCCAAAACTGACTGCAATTTGTTTCTTCATAGCATTATAATAAATTAAAGTATATTATGGTAAATTAAATGAGTACAGTGAATTTAAGTGAGGAAGACCCCTATTTGCTATATGGAGCTGAAATGGGCTGACAAAGCAATGCTCAAATCCACTTCTGGATTAGGTTTAGGCTGAACTTTGAGGTTCGGGTTCAATGAAAATCAGGAATTTAGATCCTAAAAATTTAACCCAAATAGTTAAAAGCTCATGAACTGGGTAAAACTTATGAGATGTCTGCCTTCTTGAATTGTGGAACTTTCACAAGAACAGTGGCTTGATCAAATTCTCACATCTAAATAGAAATCTCATTAATATAACTGTTTGCACAGATTATGGATACAATCAAATGGAGAAACAGGAAACAGGCCTCTTCCAGGTCAGGATACAAACCAAAACCAAAATGACAAGGGTAAAATCTGGGATATTGAATCAGAACTGTGCTCTGACATTTTAAGGGGTTTGGATATTGTGGTTATGTGTTTGCCAGGATTTGAAGATGGTATTAGAGGTCTTATTAAACTCATTTCCATTAATAAATGTAATCAAATGCAACATTTTTCAACCAGAATTTAATTTTACAATGTAAAATAAAATAAGAAAGTAATTTAACTTTAGGTAAGACAAATCTGGACAAAGTAATAGAAAATATGTTGTAGGGAACAGCCAATCTTGGCTGGAAGTTGGATTAGATGAACTAGCAGATCTTTTACATCAGTAACTACTATAATTTTATTACTTCATGTAACAAACTCATTTTTATTCACTGCAAAAACCAAAATAGTAACTTAATAACTCAATGGGTGACTATCATAAATACAGTGGAAGTTTATGTTGCAAATGGTTCCCTGTGCTCTATTATTCTGTAATTGAAAAAAGCAATATCCAGAACAAATTTTAGGGGTGTATCAGTATCTAGCTTACCTAGTATATCTAAATACATTTGTAGTAATATATGGCTCTGCTTATACTGAAGCAAGGGAATAATAAGAATGGACAGTAAATAATGAGGTCATACAAATAATTCTATCCTCAAATAGAGCTCCTAATTTCTTGCAAAGAGAGGAGATGTAATATCATGATTCAGTTTATACTAAAACACAGAAAATACTTTTTACTTCACAAACTGAAAATCTTTTGCATTTTCCTTATTATTCAAAGCTGCCCAGCATGCTAGCTACTAAAGCTAACATATCTGGTACATAGATTTCTCTGAGTTATCAGACAGCCTCTGGCAAGAAAAAGGTCTCCAGAACCAGAAAGCAAAGGGGGATACTGGCACAGAGAGAGGAGGAGGAGGATGCTGGTGCACGTAAAAGTTCTGGCAAATCTGTCATCTGTAAAACCTGTTTAAATGAATGAATTAAGCAAGGAGAAATGTCAAGTATTTTCCAATGATGTTTCTCAAGATGACTGTTGAAAATGCTTTTATTCAGTTTCAGATCATGGACTATCCCTTTCCCACCCCACGGCTTTCTCTCAAAAGAAAAATAATAATTGTATCATCCTGTGACCAGAAGGAACCTTTTTTACTTTTAATGGTTATATCTCATTGTCATGTTAAGGACAGAAGAAAAACATTATCAAATTTAAACAGACATTGTAAATTCAGATTTAGGCAAAACACATTGGTCTGTTTTAATTTAAATCAATAGGAGTTTTGCAACTGATTTCAATGGGAATAGGATTAAGATTTAAATTCTGTAAAATTAAGACTACAAAAATTGAGACTGATCCTAATGCCCTTACTAGTGCAAGTAGTTACTGTACTTCGGTGGGATTACTCAGGACAGTGTCACCTGATTGGGGGAAGAGGGTGGTCTACAAACAATAAAAACCTTTCCATCATTGTTGTTATTATTATTACAAACAACAACAAATAAACATTTCCCTCCAGTGTTTACAGGCCAAAATCTGAAACAGTCTGAAAAAGGAATGAAAAATTGAAATTCACTAGAAACTGATTGTAAATAAAAGTGAGACTGACCTCTCTATTTCCATTGCCTTAGCTGAGAGAAATGGAGAAATTCTGAAGCATTTGGAGAGGAAAGTGATCAGGAACAGTCAGCATGGATTCACCAAGGGCAAGTCACGCCTGACTAACCTAATTGCCTTCTATGAGGAGATAACTGACTCTGTGGATGAGGGGAAAGCAGTGGATGTGTTATTCCTTGACTTTAGCAAAGTTTTTGATACAGTCTCCCACAGTATTCTTGCCAGCAAGTTAAAGAAGTATGGGCTGGATGAATGGACTATAAGGTGGATAGAAAGCTGGCTAGATCGTCCGGCTCAACGGGTAGTGATCAACAGCTCCATGTCTAGTTGGCAGCCGGTTTCAAGTGGAGTGCCCCAGGGGCCGGTTTTGTTCAAAAGCTTCATTAATGATCTGGAGGATGGCGTGGATTGCACTCTCAGCAAGTTTGCAGGTGACACTAAACTGGGAGGAGTGGTAGATACGCTGGAGGGTAGGGCTAGGATACAGAGGGACCTAGACAAATTAGAGGATTGGGCCAAAAGAAACCTGATGAGGTTCAACAAGGACAAGTGCAGAGTCCTGCACTTAGGACGGAAGAATCCCATGCACAGTTACAGACTAGGGACCGAATGGCTAGGAAGCAGTTCTGCAGAAATGGACGTAGGGGTTACCGTGGACGAGAAGCTGGATATGAGTCAACGGTGTGCTCTTGGTGCCAAGCAGGCTAACGGCAATTTTGGGCTGTATAAATAGGGGCATTGCCAGCAGATCAAGGGACATGGTGAGGCCTCATCTGGAGTACTGTGTCCAGTTTTGGGCCCCACACTACAAGAAGGATGTGGAAAAATTTGAAAGAGTACAGCGGAGGGCAACAAAAACGATTAGGGGGCTGGAGCACATGAGTTATGAGAAGAGGCTGAGGGAACTGGGATTGTTTAGTCTGCAGAAGAGAAGAACGAGGGGGGATTTGATAGCTGCTTTCAACTACTGAAAGGGGGTTCCAAAGAGGATGGATCTAGACTGTTCTCAGTGGTAGCTGATGACAGAACAAGGAGTAATGGTCTCAAGTTGCAGTTGGGGAGGTTTAGGTTGGATATTAGGAAAAAACTTTTTCACTAGGAGGGTGGTGAAGCACTGGAATGGGTTACCTAGGGAGGTGGTAGAATCTCCTTCCTTGGAGGTTTTTAAGGTCAGGCTTGACAAAGCCCTGGCTGGGATGATTTAATTGGGGTTTGGTCCTGCTTTGAGCAGGGGGTTGGACTAGATGACCTCCTGAGGTCCCTTCCAACCCTGATGTTCTATGATTCTATGAAATGCAGTGTAAACAAAGAAAACAAATTTTGAAATTTAAATTTGATTTTGACTTTAATAATCTGTTATAACTTATTTGCAACAGAGGCCAGGAAAACTCTTTGCAAAAAACAATACTCAAAAATAACAAATTTTCCATGACGGGTGTCTCAGGCTGTTTTTGTTTGTTTTTTGACAGTTTCAGCTAAAATGGTGCAGCCCTATCTCAGAATGAAGTTAGGGGAAATGATGTCATTTTGCCCATGTTTAATAAAAGCTCTTACAACCATTTCATTGAGAAGCTCTAAGGTCTTGATGCTTTGGAGCAGGGGTTTGAAATTTGGCAGGGAGTTGGCCTTTGTTCCAGGGATGTGTCATTTGCCAGGCCTAGGGAAATATCCCCAGATTTGGTCAGGTTTTAAGGCTCTGAAAATTTTCAGTTCACACAAGCAGAGACTTGAACAAGTTTGGCAGCTCAGTTTTCTGAAGATGCTGCCCACAGTGAGCATGTTCCATCATCTTTCAGCTTCCACATGCCAATCAGACTGTACATGATCTATCCCCCAGAGTGACTGAGCATGCTCCTTGTCAGGACTGAACAGGTCTTTCCCTGCCATTGGTCCTTGCTGGTACCCACTGTGGCACTGGGCTCTAGAATTGAGAACAGGGAGACAGTCTCTCCCAGTGCTGTCAGTGCCCACTTTTGCTGGCACCCAGTCAATGAGGAGGAGGAAGATTTGAATGCAAAGGGATGAGAACTGTCCTCTAGGAAGGTATCAGAGTTGTGTAGTTAAGGAGGCTGTTGTCTGTGGGACTCATGCTTCATTTGTTGCAGAAGGTGGAAGTTGTGAACACTGGGATGAGAGGGCATAGGCCCTCCCAAAACTAAAGGGCGACCCCCTCAATTGAGTGGTTGGAACTACAGAGCCCAGACAGCAAATAATTATGGAGGACAAAGAATGAAAAAACAGGGATGGGAGTAAAGTCACAGGCCAAAACAAGGGATGCAGAGAGGAACACCAAGCAGAGAACACTGGAGAGTGCCCACTGCTCTTCAAAGGCATCCAGTGGACACCGCCCAGAGGAACAATGCCAAGAGATGTGAGGATGAGGGAATAGAAACAGGCCCAACAATCACAGAGCGCACTCTCAACCATTGAGCTTTCTCCTCCTGGACTGTTGGAAGGTTTGTAGTGAACAATTTAGGCAATTGAATGCTGCCCTGAAGAACTGCATTCCACCTTCACCTCTGCCACTAAAACTGTGTCAAACTGGACAAGTCACTTACACCAAACTTTTCACAGATGGCCATTAACTGTGTGTTCCTCATTTTTTGGGGGCCCAACTTGAGATACTTGGGCCCTACCACCATGAAGAAATACAAAAGAAATATTTCAATTCAACTTCTAAAATGTTTAGTCAGTTTCATAGATAAAAAGTAAATCTAATTAATAACTCCATCAGATAGGTTGATAAGACAGGCTTTGGAACAGGCATACATCTCCATGATTCAACAAATGTGATTTCTGCACATAACAAATCTGGCTAAACTAGTCAGTGGTTATCCCTTTGCCTAATCCACGAGAACTTGATGTTAGTTGTTACATTTGAACTCCTCTCACTCTGACATACGCCTCTGGCTGGTTGCCAGGCAACTGGTCTGGCTGCTAAAACTGAACACGGGCACTAACCTCAATCACAGCAGTGCTTTACAGTACCCCAAACCACATTAGGCAATTCACAAATTAGGGACATCAACTTAACTCAGTAGGAATTTGGATTGCCTCAGAAATGGAGGTTCTGATGTCAAGCTGCTCTAGCCAGACATAAAGGTGAGCTTGGGATCTGAGGCGGACTTTTTTAAAATCGGAAAGTAAGCGTTTAATATTAATGGTCCATGATAGTCTCTTCCTTTGAGAAAAGTTGAAGGAGGGAGCACACCTGAAATGATGACTAAGAGGCTTTTACAGCTTTCATAGTCCTGTGGAGGAAAGAGGGTAATAAGTACCAATAGCAGCATGGTTATAGTGCCATTTGGGATTATCTAGATACAGACAATCCCAAAGAATTTGTTGGACTTGTTGTGTCAAGGCATCCTGGCTTTCAGATGGAGAAATAAAGACATAAAATACCATTTGTATAATTTTACAAACTATCAAATTATTTTCTATAATGTATGTGGCAGGTGCAGAATACATGACCGAAATGTGGCATAAGGGTTTTATCAACACTGTTTTGGGATGACCTTCTTTGTGGCTTCACTGTGTGCAAGCAACTATCGGTAGTTATTATTTACTCTTTGTTTCTGATAGTGCCCACAAAATGCTGGATACTTCCCAACACAAAAGTCCCAGCTGCAGTCTAAAAAGGGACAAAGCAAATAGACACAGAAATGAAGAGATGGGGAGAATGACAGTGGCAAACAAGCAAGGAGCAATATTTGGGCATGATAATACATAGCTTTCATTGACAGTATATTTTAAACCTTTTTTTTTAATTAACAATCAGTTTGTAATGTCTAGATCTGGAGAGCAGACACATGGATAAGTTACAGAAAAAAAATCCACTGTTCATACAGTTGTCAGTGTTTCTGTAATCCCAGTTCTTTCCCATATGAAACTATAATCACAAAATTCAGAGTCCATCCTCATTCTATCAGTGGATACCATTAATAGTTTTATTAGGAGGAAAAAAGTAATTCTAAGGCATATTTCATGCTGAAAACTTAAACCTTTACATGTAAATAGTTAGAAATGTTACCTTTATTGCTACATTTACACAATGGTTGGATTTCCACCATTTCCCCCTTTCCTTTCTATACCATAAGAAAAATTACCATAACATTGTTGCAGTTTACACTATGTCAAGTGGCTGCCTGATTCCTTTTCTGAAATATTGTATAGTAGTCAGGAAGAGTTCATCAGCACAAACCATTTGGTCTTTGGCTCTCTAATATCAGCTGTATTTCTATCATACCGACTGCAATAAAAGGCTCAAGGATGTGGAGGTTTATTTACTATTCTTCCTTTAAGACACAAACAAGTGAGGATTTTACCTTCACATAGTTCTCATCAGGCCAAAAGATTATTTCAGTCTCTTCAACCTAAATCCAGTTTTATAAAAAAAAGGAATGGTTTGGGGATTATTGGTGTCAAACTAACAGGTCACTAATAACTAGCTTTTTAATATCTTGAAAATAAAAGCGTGTTTCTTTATAAAAATAACAATACTCTAACAGATTAAGGATAAAACTATATTACATGATGGTTACAAATAGACATTTTTCCAGTGCTTTCATAATATTTTCTTTTCTTCTCTCCTGTACTTCCTTAACACAGGTGACCTGGGGTGGGTGTGGCAATCTTGCCGTAACATCATGGGCATGAATTTGAGTTATGTTTGTTAATGGTGGGCCCATTCCTGCATTCCCCATGAACCAAAACTACCATTGACTTTGAGAGGAGTTTTGGGTGCATAAAGAATGCTGGATAGGACTCAGAAGCTGTAAATGTAATTGCAGCTAAATCCCGCAATTCAACTGAATCTGACCCTCAAAATCCTACTTAAAATGCTCACATTTCATTATAATGCTGTAACAAATCAGAGCAGTGCTGTTTTGGAGAGGTTGCTAGAGTTTATTTGTGTAGATACAGAATTCATAACACAATTTCCTTTGGCTGACCTGGGTGGAGTAGACGTGACTCTGCTTGTTTTAATTTCACATATTTAATTTTGCAACTAAAATGAAGATTTTCATGACATTTGCCTCCTGGAAAAAAAGTTACCCACAATGCACACCAGGCATTATGAGTGGCAACAAAGAGGCCTGTACAAGTGCAGTATCAGACAAATAGGAGTTCTCAGTCTACCTAATCATTAAGACTAATTCATTAGCTAACAGTTTTCACCTGTGGCAATCCCTGGGCCCATGGAGACTTCAGTTTCATGCTTCTGACTCACATAGCCTCTTCCTGGATGTGTTACCAATGTAGTTAAGGGATTCACATTTGCCTAGGTTTCATATTTGAGCACTAAATATCATTTAAAGAAAAAGCATTTTCCTTAATTATTTTGGGGAACTAAATATTGCTGTCTTGTTGGTATTTGCACCCAAACATACATCAAACATGAATCTAAAACTATTTTTAGGGCTCCAGCAGTGGTAAATGTAAAAGATGATCGGACAGTCCATTTTCTTAAGCAATTTTTTAAAAAATGAATCATCACACCTGTAGAACAGCAGGAAATAAAATTAATAGGTGCCACACTTCACAAATTGATTGTAAGAAGCAGAAAAGATAGACTAGGGTCATCTTCCAGTCTCATTAGCATTAATAGCAAAACTCCCCTTCACTTCACTGGGATCAGGATTTGACCAACTATAGAAAAGGGCCTGGTTGTAGCTCTATTCCCAGCCCTATACAGCACTGCAACAGGAGCTCTAGATGCCATTGTTTCTGAGGGAAACAGGCACAATTGCCCCTGCAGTCCCATGGAATACAGCAGCATGACTGCTCTACCCACCCCTTTTACAAGGTATGTCCTTCCCCATATGGGGATCCAGTTCTTCTGGCTGATACAGAGACTGCATCTTTTGCACTTCCCTTTGAAGAGGCTAATACTGCCTTGAGCACAAATCCCTTTGCATACCCCTGAGATCCTTTCACTCTTATTATCTTGTGAACCTGCTGGGCACAATCTAGCCCTAATTACTTGTCACCCACTTTACTTCTACACATTTAAAGAGCCATTGTTATGGATGACAGGAGAAGATTTTCTTTTAAATTGAACTTTTTGCTCCTAAATCCCTTGGGTATATGTGAAAATCTCCTATTACACTCAAAATTAGCTTGCTGAATCCAAAAATTAAATCTATTTCCTCAGGTCATCTAGAACACTTTCACTATTCATGTAAATTAACAAATCTTTACAATAATTAAATACAGAGTTATGGAAATAAGATACCAAATCAGGGTGATATATGTTGTTATAGCCCTGGGCTCCCACAGGCAAATGAAAAAACAGCAGCATAAAATCTCCAGCTAGGTATTACAACAGTGTATTATTATCTTTCATCAGTTAAGCTCACTCATATCCCATTTCAGCCTTGGGGTCCTATCAGCTTCAAGAGCCACCATGCACTTCCGTAAAGGTAGCCACTCCCCTATTTAAGTCTGATTCTCTATCTCAGAAAAGCACAAGTCTCTAGACTTACCTTTTCTTGCCTGGGGCTTGTCTTTACTTAATAACTCAGAAATATCAACTCCACATCATAAACCCTAGCCTAAGCTTCCTCTCTGAGTATGGCTATCTGTGGTAGAGTGCTGAAAACCAACAGCTGAACCAGCACTGGTCACTGTAAATCCAGTTTAGTTTCCCCTGAGAAGGACCTGATTGCTAGATGCTGGGACTAATTACTAGATCAGTGTGAGCTGGGTGATCTAAGGAGAGCTAGTTAACCCATTAACTGGAAAAGTAGAAAGGCACATAGGAAAGAAGAGCAAAGGGAGAATGAGAAAGAAAGAGGGAAAGGCTAGTAGGGTTAAGTAAAGGAAGATCTTTGCGTGAAGAGATCTCTTCTCTCATGTAAAAAGGGGATGATGTTTGTATGTCACTGTAAACAGAGTTGTTGCATGGGCCTATAAAGTGGTGGTGTTTGAATAATACAAACTCCATGTCAGTGTTTACAAACCACAGGTGTTAGAGCTATTTGTACAAGAAGATAGGAGTGCAGAGCTTCACCCTGTCACACTGTCCCTAGGGCTTTCCTTGAGGACTTCATCTGTCCTAGTTCTCTTTCTAGAGAAAGATTCTGATCTCCCTTATATGCAAGATGGCTTAGCAAGCCACATCTGCCACAATAAGTCAGCAGAACTTCAGTTTCATGCAGGGTAGATCATCAGAAGAGCCCAACCTCCCTGTCATAAGAGTGTTTTGCAGAAAACCATTGGGCTTATTTCTACACGACAACCAAAAATAAAGAGGATATCCAGAGCCTTTTCAAGGAAGGGTCTATTGGTGAAGGAAGATCTTAGCTGAGTGGTACACATCATGTCAAACCGGGTTTGTTGTATGAACTTCTGCAAATCATAGAGTGTCAGATTCATATAAGTAATAAATATTGTGAACAACTAAAGCTTAGCAATTTTCAACATAATATGTAAACACAGAAAAGGAGATTCAGTTTGCAAACAGCTTCGGTTTTAAGATTTGAAGACGGATGTTCATACTCTCTCACAAATAGTCATGAAAGACCCGTAACTTTAATGATTTAAAACAAGTCTGAATTAAACACTTGCAAATATACTGTTGAGAAAATTCTGCACTAATCCGGTGATGGGCCTGGATAATTTCATAGGTCTTTTCCATTTTTAATTCTTACAATCAGAGCCAGACCCCATGATTTTTCTACTTTCAGGTCTAGGGACTTTGTTTGAGGAAAAGATCTCAGTTTATATTGTAACTAAAGCTGGGGAAAAAAAAAAAATCCCATCACTGAGGAAACTGATACAAATTCCAACCAAAGTAGAACTGGTTGAAATTTTCTGGATTTTAAATTTTTTAATGGTTTCTCATTGTTAACAATTTGATTTGGCAGAAAAAAAATCTCAAAGTTTCACAAACACTTTCGCTGAAAATTTTCAGGCTTTTCAATAAGCTGCTTTATATTCTACTAGTGCTAAGCATGGAACATTATGGTTACCATGAGTCCTTATTTCTGTGTCTCTATTTTTTGTGTCCTCAACCCCGACCTGCTCAAAGATATGGAAGTGAAAAGTGCAAGTCCCTTCCTTCAAGTCCCCACCTCTGTAGAAACCAAATAAAAAATAAACTGAAGCTAGGAGGCTGAAACTGCAAATGTATATATTCTACTGACAGCAAGTTGGAATGTTTTGTTGTCTGGATACATTTGTCATCCAAGCTGAGTACCCTGTCAGGGAGCATATCAGTGTGATAAAGAACTGAACATACTAAATAGGAATGGAGAAGGAAGGAAACATGCTGCATAGAGCTGTGCAAATTTTTGGCAAACCATTCAGTTGAAGTTCATGGGAGCTGTCTTCTGAATCTGTTGTACGAACCTCTAGATACATGTGCTGTCTCAGTGAAATCAGTATGGGGACCTGCAGCCCTGAGGCCTAGATATCTAAAGTTGGTACACAAACTTAGAAAAAACTTTGGAAATTTGCCTTTACTTTATCTCTGCTATAGTTTCCCCACCTGTAAAATTGAGATAGTACTTCACAGCATTTGTGAGGTTTAACTAATCATGTGTAAGGCATTTTAAGGTTTTTGGAGGGAAGGCACACATTTTTATGAATATATTTTTAAAAAAGCAGATGTTCTCCTTTGAGGATCAGCAGTAAAGAGTAAAGTAGTGACCTCAAACAAGTGGTGCTGTAATCTCAACAGGAACAGTTATTGAAAACAATTCTAAAGCACTGATGCTCTTCCTGGACCTTGTAAAAACTGCTATAAACTGACAACCAGTAAACATTCCTTTGAAAATGAGCATGACTAAACTATAGAGCTGCCTCTTGCTGTTCCATGAACTCCTTGCTCCAACATGGCTGACAAAATAAAAATAAAAATAAAAATATCAAAGAAATGAAACAGATTTACTGCCTTCATTAATTAGCAGCTGAGCTATTTTCAGAAAGATGGAACCAATTGGGAGAACTGGTTAAAAAGAATCAATGATGTAACTTTTATAATAATTATGTATACCTGTCGTAACTCATCATCTATGCAAGCCTGACTTCTGTGTTCCCTTGACTGTCCCGTTTTACCCTGCTTCTCTAAAGAAATGTTTTGTACTCTCAACAAATGTGTAATTAGCAATTGAAAGTAGCCCAAGTAATAAAATGAAATGAAATATACAAAATAATTCAGAAGAAAGGAAAACATCTGTAAACCTGTAAAAACTGGCATTTAGACAACAGCTATCACAGTAGCAATAGTGAAATAATATACTACATCTATATTTTTAATACATTTGACTGGAGTTGATTGTTCCAGTTGAAGCCTCTTCATCTATAGCAGGGGTCAGCAACCTCTGGCATGCGGCTCGCCAGGGTAAGCAGCCTGGCGGGCCGGCCCAGTTTGTTTACCTGCCGCGTCCGCAGGTTCGGCCGATCGCAGCTCCCACTGGCCGCGGTTCGCTGCTCCAGGCACATCCAGCACATCCCTCAGCCCGTGCCGCTTCCCGCAGCCCCCATTGGCCTAGGACGGCAAACCACGGCCAGTGGGAGCCGCAATCGGCCGAACCTGTGGACGCGGCAGGTAAACAAACTGGCCTCGTCCGCCAAGGTGCTTACCCTGGCGAGCCGTGTGCCAGAGGTTGCCGACCCCTGATCTATAGCTTCACTGAAACTGAAATTAATATTGTTTCTTGTAAGTAACATATATAAGGCTTGAGTCTTTATGCTACTATACAAGTTTTTCACTTGGGTAACTACCTGGATAGAGTGGAGAATCAGGTCCATAATCTACAGCATATACTATGTATTACACTGTTTACATAATAGAGAAAGCAATTCTGTTTTACTTATTGTGTTAGTCACACCAACTTTCCTTCTTTTTTTCATTCTTTTAATGTTGCTGCTATGGTCCTGATTCAGCAAGGTACTTAATTGTCCAAACAGTAAAAATGGGAATGCACTGAAGTCAATGGACTATTCCTTTGCTTGCAGTTAGATATGTGCATGCAATCCTTACTGAATAAGCACCATAGCATCTTCTCTATATTCCCATTCCCATTTTGCTTTAACACTAAATGGTGTGAAACTGCCCCACCCCTTACTCGCACAGGTCCTGGCAATGGATTTGCTGGAGGGACCTGGATGGAACAAGAGGGGGAGCTGGTAAAAGCCCCCTGGGTGATTACAGAATAAACATGGAGTTACCTGCACCATACACTGTTATCTGCTGGTGGATGTCCAGTGAAGGTACTCCATAGGAAAGTTCTACAGTGACCGGATAAATGGCTTGGAAAAGGACTTAAAAAAGAGGCGTTCATTAAAGGAACAAACAAGGGGCGGTTGGGGTCTCCTATGATAGGTATGACAGGGAGCCACCCTTCCATTCCTATAGTCCACCTTAACCTTCCTACAAGGGGTGGAGGGCAGGGTGGGTGGATGGTAAGGTTCCAGCAATGGATTTGTTGGAGGGACCTGGAGGGAAAAGAGGGGGAACTGGTGGAAGTCCCCGGGTAATCATGGAATGAACATGAGGTTATCTGCACTGTATACTTTTATCTGCCGGGTAGTCCCAGACGTCTAATAATAAAATTGTCGCCTGATTAAACCCATATCAAATGTCTCCTGTCCTTCTTTCGGCATAGCCAGACAAATGGCGTGAAACTATTCCCCCCACACACCACTTACTCGCACTGATCAGTATCCCCTGAGTTTTTTGTGCTAGCAGCTGTGGTGTTTAAGTCAGCAAAGTTCCCCTGTGGTTTTGATATTCCAGTGTCAGTCACTATGTCAACCTATAGAGCATTAGTTTTTCACATCAATCCTTGGCCTGATTCTGCACTGCCTTGCAACTTCTGTAGTCATTTATACTTTGGAAAAGTGAGTGCCAAATTGGAGTAAAATGTTACTATTCTGATCTGATAGAATTTTATAGCCAATCTGTACATGGGTAAATGAATCTACCAGGTGCAGGGCAGTCAAGTACAGCTCTAGTCTGTATTATGGACTGTATCCTCTGCTGATTCTAAGCTGGTGTAGCTCCATTGACTTCAATGGAGCTACATTTATTTACACCAGCTGAGGATCTGGCCCAAAGTTTATAAATATGCAAACGGGTAGAAAATTAAATATATACAATCAGTGTATGCAGAATAAAAACCAGGCAGCTATAAATTCTGAGGCTATAATTTCAAAGGTTCTGAATGGCATCATAAACAATAACAGTGAAGTTCAAGTGGCTTGTGCTGTTGTTACCAAAGCCTTAACATGGAATTGTGCCTCTATAATTCAAAATTGTGTTTGCTTATTTCATCCTTTATATAATGGTATAATTCACCCACATTTGAAGGAAGAGAGAGGTGTGATTTATACCTCTATGTCCTCAGTTTCTTCCTTCTGAGCTCTTAGGAGCTCAACCCTCAAAGGGGGCAAGAGGCAATAATGCCATCTGTTTGTCTGGCTATACCGAAAGAAGGACAGGAGACGTTTGATATTGTTTTAATCAGGTCACAACTTTATTATTAGATGTCTGGGACTTCCCACCAGTGTACAGTGCAGGTAACCCCATGTTCATTCAATAACTTTCTGGGAGGCTTCCACTCTTCCTCTCTTTTTTTCCATCCAAGTCCCCCAGACAATCCATTGCTGGGACCTTACCATCCACCCACTATTTCAACACCTAAAGGGAGGGAGGGTTGGTGCTGCCTCAGCACGCTACTTCTGAAAGGGGGATTTACAACATGGGTGGCCCCTTTTAAACTCTTCTGCCAACTGGATTCCCGGGGATGAGTCAGAGTCAGCACTTGTCCTCTTTTGAAGCAGTTTGACTCCCTTTTCCCCCGCATAAAGCACTGTTCCCTTCATTTGGCCAGCCAGACAAATGATCCGTGGTCAATTCCATGCACAGGCAACTCCTCCCCTGCTGTTCCTGCTCTTTCCTGCTGTTGATATCCTAAACTCTCATGTATGAAATTCTGTATGTATGAGTCAAGCTCTAGCCTGACAACCACTATACTCTAACCACTATGGAAGTGAATTTTCCTTCATCACTAGAGTGCTCTGACAGGCCATTCTTTGCTGTCAGAATGGTTCCTGGGAGAGAAACTGCTGTCAGAATCTCATAATTCATGTGTGCCATGGCACTCATGAGTCTGATGTGTGTGAATCATTAAACCTCCTTCCCACCCATGGATTGCTGTATGGGAAAATTATCGATGGGAAAAAGGGTAAATCATGATGATGACAGCAAAGAAAAAACACTTTTAGGATGTGGCATAACTTTGACCTTCTGTTTTCCCACAAAGCTGTTCACTCTACTTTGAAATCTTCAAAATGGTCCTGTTCCCTTTATTTGTATTAATGTAAATGCAACTTTGAAAGTTTAAACAAATAGTCAGCTGAATCACTGTGAGATCCTGATCCTTCAAACACTTATACATGTGAGTAGCTTTAATTATGTTCGTTTTCCCATTGAAGTCAATCAAGAGTCCAACAAGATCTTTTATTTTGCCTGAACCTGCTCTATGTGCTATGTTTGAAAAGCAGTTTGTTAATGTGAGGTCTTATGTCTGTTGTGTCTATTTCTAGTGATATCCACACTTCCCTCACCCAAGATTTGGAAGCGAAAAACATAGTGCAAGTATAGACATGCATTGGTGTGAATAATGTGGAGTCAGTGGGACTGCTCATGTATCTATTAAGTTACCTGTGTGTGCAAGTGTTTGCAGAATCTGGGCCATACCCAGGGCCAGCTCCAGGCACCAACTTAACAAGGGAGAGGGGCGGCACCTGCGGCAATTCAGGGGCAGCTGGTCCCTCGCTCCCTCTAGGAGCGAAGGACCTGCCGCTGAACTGCCGCCGCCGCCCGCATTTTTAGCCACGGCTATTGCAAAAAAAAAAAAAAAAAAAGTTGTATTTTCTGCAATTTGTTGCCACTCAGTCTTTACACAAAGTGTCTGGAAAAGTACAATAAAACTATAACTGCACTGTGTACCCAGAAAGAATGGTGTTAGATTAATCTCTTTGATAAATCTGTGTCTGAACCAGCAAGGTGCAGAGTGCCACTCTCTCTCTCAGGACTGGCTCCTTTGCTTTCAAAAATAATGTCAAATGTATTTAATTGACCGTTAGGCAGCTGTGATTTAGGCCAGTGTTTCTCAACCTTTCCAGACTACTGTACCTGTTTCAGGAGTCTGATTTGCTTTCCGTACCCCAATTTTCACCTCACTTAAAAACTACCTGCTTACAAAATCAGACAAAAATATAGAAGTGTGACAGCCACATAATTGCTGAAATATTTCTTATTTTCACCATACAATTATTAAATCAACTGGAATAGAAATATTGTATTTACATTTCAGTGTGTAGTACAGGGGTCGGCAACCTTTCAGAAGTGGTGTGCCAAGTCTTCATTTATTCACTCTGATTTAAGGTTTCGCGTGCCAGTAATACATTTAAACGTTTTTAGAAGGTCTCTTTCTATAAGTCTATATTATATAACTAAACTATTGTACGTAAAGTAAACAAGGTTTTCAAAATATTTAAGAAGTGTCATTTAAAATTAAATTAAAATGCTGATCTTACGCCACCAGCCTGCTCAGCTCGCTGCCAGCCTGGGGTTCTGTTCACCTAAGCCAGCAGAGGGCTGATCAGGGCCTGCGGCCAGGACCCCAGACCTGGGGGGGAGGGGGTGTTTCAGGGGTCAGGGCAGAGGGGTGGGGGGGGCAGGGAAGAAGGCTGGACATGTGTTGGGGTGTGAGGGGTTCAGGGCAGAGGGCTGGGGGTATGTGGGGGTGCAGGGCAGAAGGCTGGGTGTGTGGGGGGGTTCAGAGATCAGGGCAGAGGGCTGAGAGGTGTGGGGGGCGCAGGGCAGAAGGCTGGGTGTGTGTTGGGGTGGGGGTGTTCAGGGCAGAGGGCTGGGGTGTGTGGGCATGCAGGGCAGAAGGTTGGGTGTGTGTTGGGGTGTGGGGGGTTCAGGGCAGACGGCTGAGGGTATGGGGGTCCAGGGCAGAAGGCTGAGTGTGCGGGGGTTCAGGGCAGAGGGATGGGGCTGTGGGGCTGCAGGGCAAAAGGCTGGTGTGTGTGGGAGGGTTCAGAGATCAGGGCAGAGGGCTGGGAGATGTGGGGGGTGCAGGGCAGAAGGCTGAGTGTGGGGGGGTTCAGGGCAGAGGGATAGGGCTGTGGGCATGCAGGGCAGAAGGCTGAGTGTGTGTGGAAGGGGTCAGGGCAGAGGGCTGGGGTGCTCGGCTCTTGGGGGTGCTCATGGCAGGGGGCTGGAAGGGATATGCCCTGTTCCACCCCCTTCCCCCAGGCTCCGTCCCTACCTCTCTCTGCCTCCTCTACGGAGCTGTGTGCACGCTGCCGCTCTTCCCCCTCCCCCTCGCTAGGTCCATCAGATGATTGGCCAGGGAGGGAGAGGAGGCGGGTCAGGGAAAACACCACGCTTGGGGAAGAAGCTGGGGAGGGGAGAAGCTTAGCTGCTGCAGAACCAAGCTTCTGCCTCCTGCCCCCCGCAGGGGAGAACGGTGGGGGGGGGGACTGAGTGGGGCTGGGGGACGGGACCATGGCAGGGAGCTGCGTGCCACTCAGAATCGGCTCGTGTGCCGTGTTTGGCACGCGTGCCGTAGGTTGCCGACCCCTGGTGTAGTATATAAAGCATTATAAACAAGTCATTGTCTGTATGAAATTTTAGTTCGTACTGACTTCGCTAGTGCTTTCTATGTAGTCTGTTGTAAAACTAGGCAAATATCTAGATGAGTTGATGTATCTCCTGGAAGACCTCTGAATACCCCCAGGAGAACTCATACCCCAGGTTGAGAACCACTGATAAGGCAATATGGACTAACATCAAGAAACATAAAAGAATCATTAATGAATAACTGGAAAATGATGGCATAGCTGCTAACACAGGTGATGCAGCAAAACAGCTACCAAGATATGCCTTGACAACCCAATATATTGTTTAAATGCTAATATGTATAGACACTGAGGGCCAGATTTTTTTAAAGGTACTTAGGTGCCCAGCTGGATTCCCCAAAAAATCAAGGCAACTAAATCTCCTTGAAATCGGGGTCCTAGATGCATTTGAAAATCCTGCTAGATGTCTCTCTGAAACTTTAGGCACCTAAATACCATTCAAAATCTAGACTGTGGTGAAATTGAAAACTGGCTTTTCCTGGAGAACTCTGGAAAGGTTGGAATTTAAACATCTTACTCCTACCCATCCAACCTGCAGTAATGGTCACTGTGCTTCTGAATCCTCTACACACCAGCCACTGATGCTCCTTGGCACATTGGCTTAAGTCAACTTCAGCAAGGGGGCCTCTTCCCCAGAATACAGGCTTCCCTATACCATCCCCCTCTATCAGGTTCCTCATTATTCAAGCCTACACTTGGCCAAAGGGCTTATATTCTCTCCTGTTTGCCTTCTTCATGGTATCCTGCACATAGCAAATTTGTCATCCTAGGCACAGTAGAAAACAGGAAGTATTTGGGATTGTTTAAAAGAAAGACTACTCTTTTTTCCCCTCAGCAGGTCATTATCAAAATGGAGGGGGAAAGAGAAGTCATCCTCCTTCCCTCTCTCACCAAGCAAATGAAATATACAATGCATCTGAGGGGGAAAAAAATATATTTTAAAAAGTAACTCTAATTGGCATTGCTGGGCCACTTGCTGGCTTCAGCTGTCTAGCTGAAAAGTTTATAATACTAAACATATGGGAAGCTCATAAAAGAGACAGCAATCCAGTTTCCATCATGAGAAGAACTCCTATAACGTATAATTATGGAACAAAATATTCAGGGATAAATGTTTTAGCTGACCTCAAACTACCCTCCAAAACTATGCATGCCAATTTTGTTTATTATTAAATCTTTACAAAATATTAGTTTCCAGAACTCTCCGCTGCAGTACGGTGTACGATACATCCCACATTGCAGCCAGTCAGCCAGCCCCTGTCCTGCTGCAACCTTCTGTGGTGGCATTCCACAAGGTGGAGACTGATGTCTGGTAAGGGCAGGAGGAGATGTTAATGCTGGGGCTGCCAGCCCCTGTCTCTCCCCATCTACTTCAGAGAAATTCCAATGAGGGTAGCAACTGAGTTGACCAAGGGTTCCTGACTTCCCAACCAAGACTGGGACCCCATTGTGCTAGGTGGTATACAAATCCATATGAAGGTGCAGTCCTTATCCCCAAACAACTTACAATCTTGGGCTCTGATCCTGCAAATACTTATGCACATGCTTAGTTTTACTACTACAAGTAGTCCCATTGATTTCAGTGGGGCTCCTCATGGTTAGAGCAATTTGAAAATATTCTGGCAAAATTGTTTTTTGGTGGAAAATTTGGTTTTTGACAAAATGAACGGATTTGCATAAAATTTCATGCCCATATGTCAAACATCATAGAGTTTGCCACATAAACCCCCTTTCTATGGTTTCTCTGGGTGGATGCACAAATAGGTTACTAATAACAATAATTTACTAATATGTGTGCACAAAAATAAAACTTTTATGGATTACCACAGAGTTTTGTGAAGCTATTACAATGACTGAACAAAAGATCTCAAATGTTCAAATTAGTTCTAAAATCTACTTTAAAAATATTAATTTTTTCTTGCTAGTTTTAGGGTCACCAGCTCTGTTCACCCTTAGTGGATAATCAGTTGTTTGGTGATTGTAGAAATCTATTGAATAGCTTAATTGGGTAAAAGTTTCTGAAGTAAAAAGCCTGGTCTGCACTAAAAAGTTAAAATTGGCCCAGCTATATCACCATGAGCAATGTAGTTAAGCCAATCTAATCCCTATGTAGGCAGTACTAGATCAACAGAATAATTCCTCTCAGGGAGGTGAATTACCTATGTCAACAGGAGAACCCTTCCCATCAGCATAAGTAGTGTCTACACTGAAGCGCTATAGCGGGCACAGCTGCGGCTGTGCCACTGAGCATTTCAAGTGTAGACAAGTCCTCAGTCTTGTTAGCATAGCCCAACCACAGACATTTGGCTCTAGCCTCCTCCCTGGTGCTTACTGTTTGGAGTGGCTTCTCACATGGATTGGGTCCTGGATTTCTTTTTAGTGACACCTGATGCTCCTCATTGTGCCTGATACATAAGGGGTGTTGTCCCTTGGGAAAATGAATAATGCTACCACTGCTGGCAAGGTGTATAAAACCCAGTAAACATGAAACAATGAAGTACATGGCACAAACCCCCAAAGAAATTACACACCCAAAAATAACAGTATAATAAAAAGGGAATTTTTTGGGACCTGGAAAATAGATTCTCGGGAAAGAAAGGGTTAGGGTTAACTAATAAATAGTAAAATGTCAACGAATTCCCTACCTCTCATACGCACAACTCTTCCCAGTCCCCAAGTCCCTCCCTGGCACCCTTCCAGGCAGATGGCATCCTGGGAATGAGTCTGGAGATGAATGCTGCAGCTCTGTGAATATTGGCTGGATTAAACATAAAGGGTCTTCACTCTTGCGTGGGGCAGTGTTCCTCTCCTAGCTCCCTAGTTGGGAGCCGTGTGGTCTTGGCAGCTGATGCCAGGTTGGATCTCTGCAGGGTGGAACTGCCTGACCCATGCACTAAATCTCTCAGCTGTTCACACATTCCATTTATGGGGGACGGGGAGAGTTATCAGAGACTCCCTGAGCAGTGCTGCTTCTCCCTCAGACCAACTCAAAGCTGAAACTAGTCTCTTTCTCAGGCTGTTCTTTCCCACCAGCCTGAGCAGCCCTAGCTTTCATGGCACAGGTCTCAAAACAATGTCCACAGGGTTCCTGGGAAGGAGGAGGATCATCCCGCTTACCGGCATCAGCAAGAATTGGGACTCTTTGAAGCCCAGTTCAGACAGAAGGCTCCACCCCTATGGTGGTAGAATACTGGAGCTCCTGATTGGCCAGCTTCCCCTACTTAAAACAAGAAGGTGGAAAAGGAAGTTGTCTCTGTAACTGGGCTCCTGCTTTGCTTTGGATCACTCACCCACTGTTATCTGCTCCTGTTTCCTGGTATCTTATCTGACTATTGGCTCCTGACCTCAGCTCCTGGGTTCTCAACCCTGCCTGGCATGGGACTGAGTCCCTGCCCTGTGCTTCCCACTAGACGCATCTGTCTAAATCCCAGCCCTGACATTGGCTCATCATTGGCCCAGTCAATTGCTTGACGCCTCCCTATTAGCCTCAGCAAGAGTTTCTAGTCCATTCTGTCCCCATCCCTGACTCCAGGCATGGGAAACAGCGTCAGAGAGGGCTCAGATAGCCATTACTGTTGTAATCCATAGCATGGGAAACCTGAAGGCTCAGTGCAGACAGTTCCAGGAGCTGGAAAATTCCAAGTGGGGGTTACATTAGGTAGATTACATGATGAAACATTTTTTTTCAGTAGCAAACTTTTAATGCTGTAAATCTCAGGAGGCTCATGCTATCATCTAAAATAACCAACAATGTACCCACCTCCTGACATTTACTAGTTTGTGGAGTCCTTATTAAAGATGGGAGAACTCTATGGGGTATTTGATTTTACAGAACTTCTAGAATTTTATTATTTTATTTTCTGTTTTGTAAAACTTGAATTTCATTATATATTTCCCTATTAATTTAAGACACTCTTCTCAGTCCTAGAGAAATTAACTTCAGTAGTTCTAACTATGTAGAAGTGCTTTATAGATGGACACAATAATGATTGTTGCTTAAAAATAATTCTTATCCTGCTTCTAGGGCTGCTGTGAGATAAAAAAATAAATCCATCCTTTGCTAGTCCCAAACAAAACTCAGACCTCAGATGATTTAAATTACTTTCTAACCTGAGAATCCACAATCTTTGAGTGGGTGCTAAATTCAGCAAAGCAAGTGGGCCCATGCCCATTTCTCATCTCTTAAGGAAGAAAAAGTTTGCAATAAACAGAAACTAGCCAAATCTATATTACATTGTAAACCGGGGAATAATGTGCTTGTTTTCAGCAGTTCATACTGTGCAATTGAGACTGAAAATGATTTAGTAGTGTTAGGTAGTACTGCCTACTTTTGCTTTACATGAATTTTATTGGAAAAAAAACAGTGCTTCAGGTTTGTCTGTTCTGCAAGTTATGTAGAGACTATATAATAGCAAATAATAACAACAAATACAATAATTAATAAGCCATGCCCTTGGCCACTAGCTGCTTTAATTTTTTTTTAAACTATGGAGTTGCTTTATATTTCCATATTATCTAGTCAGCAATTTAGTTATCTTGCCATTGTCATGGCATCCAGTGAAAGTGGCAGGAGCTCAGCTGACTAACATAGTCCCCCTTAGTCCTCACTACACTGCTATTAGGCTTTAGTTCACAATCACGGATCATGGGACTGCTTGAAGAACATTTTAAAGTTTATACTTTATTTAGTTTCAAAGAGAACTACCCTGTAAATCTGAATGGGGAGAGGAAATGTTACTCAAGCTTTGGCTATTCTAGAGTTTTTAATTGAAGTTAACTGATAGCCAATTAACTCAAGTTAGCCAATACATTTGTACATGCTGGTCTGCACACTCTGTGTACACTTGTTCCAGGACACAAACATTTGTGGAATGATTTCCCCTAGAGCTCAGCTGCTACACAGGGCTGCAAGGTCCTTGTGTCCTGAAATAAGCCACAAACATTTGTGGAATGTCTAAACTAGCACATACAGATGTGTTGGCTAACTCATATCAGTTGGCAATCACCAATTAACTTGAGTTAAACATTCTCTCAGATTGCAGTGGGGTTTGGGGGGTTAGACAGTGTGTGTGTGGGGGGGGGTTGGCAGGTTAGACTCCTCTGTGGGTGTGGGGTGAGAGGGCACAGGGAACCTCCCTACACAGCTTGCACCCCTGTGCAGCAGCCAGGCACAATTCCAGGGGAGGAGGTGTCTTGCTGGCAAGCTGACCTGGCACACAGAGGGAGCTATGATACACACACCAGAAGAGGTATAACCAGCAGTTGTGTTGTCCCAGCAATTGTGATGAATTCTGAACCCACAGGAAGTCTTCCCCGAGTGAACCCTAGGGTGGTGGGATTCTGCATCACTGCTACTGATTGATGGCACCCAAATGAAACAACTCAGCCCTAGGACTGGAAACAACAGCCTTTGTGTACTTCCAGCACAATTAGCTACTAGAGTAAGGGTATGTCTACACTACGAGAGTATTTCGATTGTACTTAAATCGAATATGTGGAATCGATATTACAAAGTCGAACGTGTGTATCCACACTAAGGACAGTAATTCGACTTTGTGAGTCCACACTAAGGGGGCAAGCGTCGACATTGGAAGCAGTGCACTGTGGGCAGCTATCCCACAGTTCCTGCAGTTCCCGCAGCCCATTGGAATTCTGGATTGAGCCCCCAATGCCTGCTGGGGAAAAAATGTGTCGAGGGTGGTTTTGGGTAACTGTCGTCATCCAACCGTCACTCCCGCCCTCCCTTCCTGAAAGCGCCGGCGGGCAATCAGTTTGCGCACTTTTCTGGTCAGTGGCAGCGCGGATGCCACAGCACTGTGAGCATGGAGCCCGCTGCGACTATCGCTGCAGTTACGGCCGTTGTCAACACCTCGCAGCTTCTCATCCACCTTTTCCAGAGGCAGATGCTGAGAAATCGGGAGAGGAGGCTATGGCAGCACGCTGAGGACATGAAGTCTGAGAGTGGCACAGACCTCTCGCAAAGCACGGGACCCCGCGCAGTGAACATCATGGTCACAATGGGTCATGTTGATGCTCTGGAACAGCAATTCTGGGCACGGGAAACAAGCACGGACTGGTGGGACCGCATAGTGCTGCAGGTCTGGGATGAATCACAGTGGCTGTGAAACTTTCGTATGCGGAAGGGAACTTTCCTGGAACTTTGTGAGTTGCTGTCCCCTGCCCTGAAGCGCAAGGACACCCGGATGCGAGCAGCCCTGACTGTCCAGAAGAGAGCGGCCATAGCCCTCTGGAAGCTTGCAACGCCAGACAGCTATTGGTCAGTCACGAATCACTTTGGCGTCAGGAAATCTACCGTGGGGGTTGCTGTGATGCAAGTAGCCAACACAATCGTTAAGCTACTGCTGTCAAAGGTAGTGACCCTTGGAAACGTCCAGGTCATCATAGATGGCTTCGCCGCGATGGGATTCCCAAACTGCGGTGGGGCTATAGATGGAACTCACATCCCTATCCTGGGACCGGACCACCAGGCCAGCCAGTACATTAACCAAAAGGGCTACTTTTCAATGGTGCTGCAAGCACTGGTGGACCATAGGGGACGTTTTACCAACATCAACGTAGGATGGCCGGGCAAGGTTCATGACGCTCGTGTTTTCAGGAACTCTGGTCTGTTTAGATGGCTGCAGGAAGGTATTTACTTCCCTGACCAATTAAATAACTGTTGGGGATGTGGAGATGCCTATAGTGATCCTCGGGGACCCAGCCTACCCACTAATGCCCTGGCTCATGAAGCCCTATACAGGCGACCTGGACACTGAAAAAGAACTCTTCAACTACCGGCTGAGCAAGTGCAGAATGGTGGTGGAGTGTGCTTTTGGACGTTTCAAGGGGAGATGGAGAAGCTTACTGACTCGCTCAGATCTCATCGAAACCAATATCCCCATTGTTATTGCAGCTTGCTGTGTGCTCCACAATCTCTGTGAGAGCAAGGGGGAGACCTTTATGGCGGGATGGGAGGTTGAGGCAAATAGCCTGGCTGCTGATTACGCCCAGCCAGACAGCCGTGCGATTAGAAGAGCACAGCAGGACGCGCTGTGCATCCGGGAGGCTTTGAAAGCTAGGTTCCTCAGTGAGCAGGGTAACCTGTGACTATTAAGTTTGTTTAAAGAGAAGCTGAACCTGCCCCCGTTTCTTTACCCACTTACTGTTGACTGTCCTCTCCAGCTACATACCCCGTTCACCCCGTCCCCCCCATTCCAACACACGTTTAAAAATAAAAGACATGGAACTTTGTTAATGGACACCATTTTCTTTATTACGCATTTCACAGTAAAGTGTTGAAAGTGGGACGCAGACTGTGGTGGGTAGCGGGCATACTGATGGAAAGAACGCTTCTAAACTCGAGGAATGACAGGCTCCTGCTCCTTGAGAGGTCTGCAGTGGGGGACTGGTTGTTTCAACGGAGCCTGCCACCCCTCCTTTTCGGGACTCTGTGTGTGGGGGCTATGTGACTTTGTGGCGGGGGAGGACGGTTACAGATCCCCTGTGGCGTGGCTCTGTGATCCAGGACAAGGACCGCTGCATAAGATCTCTATCCGCCTGCCCCCGCCACAAAGTCACATGCCCCCCCTCACACAGAACATGAAAACCACCTCCCAGACTGACCAGGGTGCCTAGTGTCTGCAATGTGTGTGTGACCTTCTGGTGAACCTGCCCCCGTGTCTGTACCCTGTCCTCTCCAATTACCAACCCCTTTCCCCCCCTTCAAACACAGTCTCCCCTAAAAGAACATGATGGATACAGTAATTAACAGAAACATATCTTTTATTAACAACTACACACTTAGGGGATGAAACTGGGACGGGGGCTTGGGTGAAGCGGGAAGGAAAGGACTTATCAAATTTTTGGGAATGAGAGCCTTCTGGTACTTGAGCAGTCTGCAGGGGTGGAGTGACAGTTTTCACGGCACCTGCCGCCCCTCCTTCTTGGGACTTTGGGTGAGGGGCTTATGGGACTTTGTGGCAGGGGATGGCGGTTAGAGATAGACTGCAGCAGGGCTCTGTCCTCCTGCCTCCGGTCCTGCAGAACATCCACAAGGCGCCGGAGCGTGTCCGTTTGCTCCTTCATTAGTCCAAGCAGCGTTTGAGTCGCCTTCTGGTCTTCCTGCCGCCACCTCTCCTCCTGTTCGCTGTGTGCTCACTGGTATTGCGATATGTTCTCCCTCCACTGGGTCTGCTGTGCCGACTCGGCTTGGGAGCAGCCCATAAGTTCTGAGAACATGTCGTCCCGTGTCCTTTTCTTTCTCCGCCTAATCTGCGCCAGCCTGTGCGAGGGGGATGGCAGGGTAGGTCGGGAGACATTCGCAGCTGTGGGATGGAAAAAAGGGAGTGAATTCCTCACAAAGATAATTTTTTGTGAACAATGAACATAGTCTTTCTCTGTTAACAAGACCATGCACAGCACCTATCACATGCGCACTCAGGACAAGGTCGAATTTTCGGCCTTCGCATTCAGTGCCTGGGGTCTTGCAGTGGAGATCAGACAACCGGGGCAGGACAGTGGAATTCGGGTAGCAGGCTGACATGGTAAGCCGTAGACTTTTGGCTGCTTAAAACTTAAATTATAGCTGTGCCCTCCTTTCACGTTCAAAGCAATGCTCCTATCGTTGGCCAGTTCCTGCTGCCGGCAATCCGGCAAGCAAGAACTCTGCCCCTTTCCCACCCCCTCGCGGCTGTCCCCAGGAAAAATCCCTGTATGCTGCCCCTCTCCCGCCTCCACCGCGTGGCTGTAAACCGCCGGTGAGAGTTCTGTAAAGGAACAGGCAAACAGTCCCAATAGTAACATTCACCTAATTCTAAGCAGGTCACCATGAGCGACATCACTCTGCTGAGAATTTCGGAGACTGAGAAAGAACGCATGCTGCCTGAAAGCCAGCAAAAACCAGGGCCGTATGCCACCATGCTCTGCAAGGCAATGATCCCAGAGTACTTGATGATAGCCTGGCGAGGAAAAGTTTCCTACTACGGAGGACACAATAAGGCTGCTCTCCCCAGGAACCTCATGCAAAGGCTTTCCAATTACCT
The DNA here is from genome assembly GCF_013100865.1 of Trachemys scripta elegans. Classification (NCBI taxonomy): domain Eukaryota; kingdom Metazoa; phylum Chordata; order Testudines; family Emydidae; genus Trachemys; species Trachemys scripta. The sequence continues at coordinate 243,264,557 of NC_048298.1, read as the reverse complement.
CCAGGAGAGCTTCGTGGAGATGTCCCATGAGGATTTCTGCTCTATCCCCGTACATATAGACCTTCTTTTCCAGTACCTGCACTGACAAGGACTAAAAAGTTGAGCGCCTAGGGCAAACTAATCATGATAAACCAGACCTTGTTAGATTCTTTTGCAGTAGTTGCACTGCTAAGGACTAAAACGATAAGCGCCTAGGGCAAACAAATCATGAAAAACCCATTGATAATATTCCTGTTCTGTTCAAAATAAATATTTACATGTTTAAAACACTTACCGACTGATCCTTCCCCTGATTCAGGGTTTGGGTTAACGCCTGGGGACGGTTGGTAGGGGATCTCTGTGAGGGTGATGAAGAGATCCTGACTGTCTGGGAAATCAGCGTTGTAAGCGCTGTCGACTGCCTCGTCCTCCTCCTGACCTTCCTCATCTTCCCCGTCCGCTAACATCTCCGAGGAAGCGGCCGTCGACAATATCCCATCTTCAGAGTCCACGGTCAGTGGTGGGGTAGTGGTGGTGACCGCACCTAAAATGGAATGCAGTGCCTCATAGAAATGGCATGTCTGGGGCTGGGATCCGGAGCGTCCGTTTGTCTCTTTGGTCTTCTGGTACGCTTGTCTCAGCTCCTTGATTTTTACGTGGCACTGCATTGCATCCCGGCTGTATCCTCTCTCTGTCATGGCTTTTGAGATCTTCTCGTAGATTTTTGCATTCCGTCTTTTCGATCGCAGCTCCAAAAGCATGGACTCATCACCCGACACAGCGATCAGATCCAAGACTTCCTGATCGGTCCATGCTGGGGCCCTCTTTCTATTCTGAGATTGCATGGTCACCTCTGCTGGAGAACTCGTTGCCAGTGCTGCTGAGCTCGCCACGATGTCCAAACAGGAAATGACATTCAAATTGTCCAGACAGGAAAAGGAATTCAAATTTTCCCGGGGCTTTTCCTGTGTGGCTGGTCAGAGCATCCGAGCTTGGACTGCTGTCCAGAGCGTCAACAGAGTGGTGCACTGTGGGATAGCTCCCGGAGCTATTAGCGTCAATTTCCATCCACACCTACCCTAATTCGACATAGCCATGTCGAATTTAGCGCTACTGCCCTTGTTGAGGAGGAGTACAGAAATCGAATTTAAGAGACCTCTATGTCGAACTAAATAGCTTCGTTGTGTGGACGGGTGCAGGGTTAATTCGATTTAATGCTGCTAAATTCGACATAACCTCCTAGTGTAGACCAGGCCTAATCAAGGCAAAAATGGTGGGTGCTAAGGAACAACAGAAAAAACACCTAAGATGTATTTATCCCTTTTAATCAAATAATGGTATATGGACTACAATAAAATATTACACCAAAGGCCATTTGGGGATCATGAAATTCTCTAAGGAATTCTTTGCAATTATATATCAAAAGAACATAAGAACATAAGAATGGCCATACTGGGTCAGACCAAATGTCCATCTAGCCCAGTATTCTGTCTTCCGGCAATGGCCAATGCCAGGTGCCCCAGAGGGAATGAACAGAAGAGGTAATCATCAAGTGATCCATCAAATAATTAGTGGTATTTAGATATCAGACATATATGTAGTGAAAATATGGAAGTATCATGATGGATATAAATATTCAAGAATATCATTCAACTCAAGAAGGGTAATTTTGTTTTTAGAAAAGAATAAAATGTACAAGGAGATAGGAGTCATAAATTATCCTAGCCCTCATTATTTGCAATTACTCCCGTTGGAGTGTTGAACAGAGTATTACATGTCACAACCTCCCTAGCCAAGCACCATCACCTCAAAGGCCTGCATAAAGGATTTTCATGACAGTTCTTCCCTGCCTCCACATGACTCTCTTAGGCTTGTTGATGTCCAAAATGTTCTAACTGCTTCCACTGAAAAGCTTCCCAACATTTTTCAGAGTCATGAGTAAATCATGATTTGTTACAGTTGTCCTTCAAAGTTAGGGAGTAGTTCTTTTCCATGACTATTCCCTATTTCACTGATTATATAGTATTAATACACACTAAATAGAAAAGTGGTTCAAAGGGAAAATATTTCCTTTATCCACTTGCATTAATGAGTGACTCAGCTGGACACAAATCCACAACACCAGTGATCGACAGACAGGAGAATTTGGGTTCAAATGGCAGCACCCCACGTGGTGGATTAACTGCACAAAACCCATTGTTAATAGGAGCTGTACCTCTAATTGACCACACATACCTTTGAAAATGGACCTTAGTACATCCAACTATTAAGATTTCTTCTCTTTTCAGTGTTTTAAGGGAAGAACCCAAAGGTATTTAAAAAAAAATCAGAGATCTACTTCTGCACTAGTTAGATCTATTATATCTGGTGAAGATGGATGGATATGCCCTGCTTGGCAATTTGCTGCCATATTCCTAAAATGCCATCTTCATGAGACGCTACCTTCTAGCATCCAACAGCAATTTATCTTCATTACATTAATGTCTAATGATATTCACTTCTAATTAAACCAAATGAAATAAAAGTTCTCACTCTTGTCCTACTTGGTCACTCTTTTGTGGGAAATTCAGTCTTTTCTTCTGCCTTTGGGGAGCAGAGGTGAGAAAAGGAGGAGTGGGAAGAGAAGTGGAGGACAGAGACAAATTGTGACACTTTGGGAACATGTGTTGTGTGAATTTGTAATTTGCACTAATATCCAACTGAGAATGATTTGATGCCATAAAAAATCCTCTTTGCTCTTGAGAACTAAGGTTAATTGATCCCACAGGTGAACTGCCATTTTATCTAGTAAATCATTTTCTTTGAAGTAGTCAATTCTTATTTTCTTTATGAAACTACATTTGTATCTCTGTGTGTAAAGAAAAAATGCTTGTATTGGTAATCAAGTCTGCCTTTCTATTACAAATACAAGAGACAATTTTCTAATTCATTCCTAAAAGAACATTATCAGCAAGATCTCAAATTATATGTGCTCTAATTCATTTCCATAGATGAGCCTGAGATATTTATCGGGATGGTACATTGAGGAATTATAGAATAAGTTAAGGCATTTTGAAAAGTGAGCATGCAAACCATGAAAACGTATGTTCAGTTATCTTTTTCTTTGTTCATCTTAAATGAAAAATCTCATATTAAAAACACTGCCTGAATACAAATGGCTAGATTCTGAATTTTACACTCACAAGAATACTGTAGCACTAACCAGAGGCATGGGATGAGTGGGGAGACACAACAGTGGAAGCCCCAGAAGGAATATAGAGGCTCCAGGAGATTGCATACTATGATAGAAACAACAGCTACTGCATGCACTTATCTTGTTCATGGATAGCTTTGCCTCCTGGTGCTTAAGGAAGGCTACATCCTGGACACAACCTCCTCCCACGCATAAAGGGTGAAATCTTCTTTCTCATTCCAACCTAACAACACCTCGGCTGCTTGAGCAGCCATGAAAGTCTGCCACGGGGAGACCCAAAGTTTGACCTGTTTTATTAGAGAAACATGAAGCAAGAATTTAAAACTATAATAGTGCTGATTAGATACTATTTTGAATTCCTAAAGGCTGTGTTAATGTAGGAACTATGGTAGCAAAGTAGGGGAAATTAACTAGCCAATCCCATTTCCAACCAAATCCTGAGAAAGGACAATGTTTCCATTGACAGTAGAAGTCTCTCCCCCACTCTTTAATGAACAGAGTACACAAATTATCATATACAGAGTCATTATAACCAGTGGATCCATCTGAGTGTAACCTACAAAGAGGGTTATTTTTGCTTTGGGACATAGCTGGGGTGAGGGACATGTCAGAGAGGTCTAAAGATGTAAGTCCTGTGTAAAAAAAGAACAACAAAACCACATTCCAGCCTAAAAGTAGAGATGACGAACACATAGATAATTGTAGCAAGGTCTGCATCTGAAAAAAATGGTCAGAGTCATCTTGCTAGGAACAGAAAGGGGGGAAATGCTCTTGGCCACAGCGACTACCTGAGCAAACCTGAGTAGCCTCAGGTTTAAAAAGATTCCTTCATTGTGAATCTAAGTCACAAGCATCCGCCCTATATCAGGGGTGATGATATGAAGTGTAATTCAGGGGTTAGAATAAGGATGCCTGGGAGCACGCCTTCCCCCATCTCTCTAGTTTAGGTAAGCAATGTTCTGCATAACTTCACCTCCTGTAGCTTTTTCAGTCTACATTAACCACTGGCTGGATCCAAACTCTCATTGAATTAAATGAGCTTTGGATCAAGCCCATGAGCCTCACTTTCCCCCATCCTACCAGTATCATCTCAGGCTTCCCTGGATTGAGCCTCAGTCCATTTAGCCTTCAAACAGTCCCCAGTCTTATGGAGACGTTAGGCCGTTCGTTCCACTGTGCATCACATGTGATAGTGATGCACAGCTAGATATCATTATCTTACCAAAAAGATAACGAAGCCCATGTCATCTTACTATCACTCCCAATAGTCTCCCACTGCAAGTATGTTGCGAACAAGAGGCACTCAGAATGGAACAAAAGCATTAACAAGGTCTTCTCAGTGAGATTGCCTTCTCTCAAAGACAGAGAAAGGACAAACAGATATAGTCCAGTTTCTGGACTCATTAAAAAGCCCTCTTTTTACAAGTTTAGCAAGCTAAGAAAATAGTGACAGGCGGTTTCTTTCTACCTTTTGTGTGTAATCATAAATAAAGGAGAAGATAGACTATTATCAGATCAGCTGATAATCCATAAGAAGGATGTATCATAAGCAAGGCACAGCACTGAATTTAGGACTAGGTACAAACGAGTTGGATTAAGTGCCCAGAAATAAGATAATCTTTAAGAGCTGACTCCATTTATGGGAAAAAAGACAAGCTCTTTCATCTGGCCCGTGGGTACAACAATTCACTGACTGCTATATTCTTCATGTTTTGTTCATTAAATTATATTGACCACTAGAATTGGAACTCAAAAGCCTGTTTCTCCACTGCCTTGCTTGTGCATCGTCATTTACACCTGTGCAAAGTAAATCTAAACCACTACCAGATCAGAAAAGCAGCATGTTATGTTCACTTTGCACTGGTGTAAGTGACTGCATAAGACCTTGAAATTCTAAGTAGAAAACTATACGGTCACCCTGTTGTAGGATCCCATTCAAAGTTCAGCAAGCAAACTAAAGATTAAAACACACACAACGTGTCCTCCTTCTTAACTCTTCATTCCAAGAAGTGGATGGTAACTCTGGAGGCCACATAGGGTTCCTTGTATGATTAAACAGGATAATGTATGTGAAAAGTCAGATTTGCTTAGGGAGCAAGAAAAGATTTAAAGGGGAAAATAAGAAAAACAGCTGGAGGGTTGGGATTAGAGACTAAAAATGGAAACGGTGATGAACAATGTTCTATCTCCAGTTAAACAAAATCCAATCAAGCATTATTTTTAATCATTTATGCTATATGGGTTTTTATAAAAATACTGCTAGAGAAATCTTCATTCTAAATTCTTTCTATTCAGGGATGTTCAGATCATCCCAGTGTGATGAAGTACAGTATAATTCTTTTGCCTCTCCATTTCCTGAGTATCAAAACTTCAAGAAGAGACTTTTATTCACTGGTCATATTTTTTTTTCAAATAAGTGAAAAATCCATATTATTTTCAAATGTGTGTTACTATTATTTTCTTTTTGCCATTCATTATACTTTTGTTTTTAAGGATTAGGTCAAAATCCTTGTAGCCTGGCCTATCTACAGTTACCTGTTGACTGGCCTCCTACTCTTATGTCCACTACTTCTAGTGAGAAACAAATAGGGACACCAAAAAATTAGATCTTTATGGGTCAAAATAATTACTGACTTACAGCAGATTGTTTCCTTTGATAGCTGGTCCCAATAAAATAAGAGCTTGATATTTACTAATAACCAAGTATTAATTCATCAGTTCAAGTGGTAAGGGCTTGGGTTTGGGGATTTGAAGTTTCTGGGTTTGTTCCCTACTAATAACAAAGGTCCATGTATGCACATACATAGCCATCATTCCCCATAGGCTGGCTAGCTGCCAGTGCCTCAGAGCCCTTCATAATACTTCAATTCAGTCCCCTTGTGACCATGGTCAGCAAAGGAATTCTTTGACAGGCAATTGGTTCCAGTTTTTTACTTAGTTCCTTCCTTACAACTTTTTCTCAAGCCAAAAGGACAAAATCACACAGTACTCTTTGGAAGAAAAAATACTCAAAACGAAGTAGCCAAAAAAGGAGGGGTTGGATTTATAGGCTGCATAGGAGACCTGATCAAAACCTGGTGGTTTGCATTTTTATGGGTTTCACAGACTTTAGCCAGTGGTTTCATTCACATGGTTCACTGCAGCTACAGTTTCCTTGGAATTTTAGTTTGACAGAAACTCAAGAAATCCAAGTGAGAATTGGCATGGATCCCGTGGAACTAGGACAATGCGTAAAGTGAAAAGTGTAACTCAGAGAAAATGTTGGAATGAATCCAGATGGAATCTATATAGTTTACCATTCTCCTATCTCGGAGACCCGTTACATTTGCCTATGTTTAATTTACAGAGGAGACAAATAAGAGGGTGAATGGGCCACAGAAAATAGATTGGTTGCTCCTATTTACACACTCATAATGAACAAGGAGACATTCAATAAAGTTAAAAAATAATAAATGTAAACTGATAAAAGTAAATATTTTCTTACACAACAGATAATTACTCTGTGGAACTCTATGCCACACACTATCATTGAGGCCAGTTAGTAGGATTCAAAGAAGGAATTGATGTTTACATGGACAATGAAGCCATCCACAGTTACTAGATAATATAAAACAGGTATACGGTACACAAACAATCAAATTTCATGGCATAAGCATCTATTAATTATCTGAGGTTAGGAAGAAATTTCCATTACCAGTAAATTGCCCCTATAATGTAATTCCATTATTATCTATTATGGAGTATCTTACACCTTCTTCTGAAGTATTTGGTACTGGCAATCATAGACTCATAGACTTTAAGGTCAGAAGGGACCATTATGATCATCTAGTCTGATCTCCTGCACAACGCAGGCCACAGAATCTCACCCACCCACTCCTGTAACAAACCCCTAACCTATGTCTGAGTTATTGAAGTCCTCAAATCATGGTTTAAAGACCTCAAGGTGCAGAGAATCCTCCAGCAAGTGACCCATGCCCCACACTGCAGAGGAAGGCGAAAAACCTCCAGGGCCTCTGCCACTCTGCCCTGGAGGAAAATTCCTTCCCGACCCCAAATATGGCGATCAGTTAAACCCTGAGCATGTGGGCAAGATTCACCAGCCAGCAACCAGGAAAGAATTCTGTGTAGTAACTCAGATCCCACCCCATCTAACATCCCATCACAGACCATTGGGCATATTTACCTGCTAATAATCAAAGATCAATTAATTGCCAAAATTAGGCTATCCCATCATACCATCCCCTCCATAAACTTCAGAAACAAGATACTGAAGTAGATGAACCACTGGTCGGATGAGTGTGATGGGTTGGGTGACAGAAACCCCCTTGGGACTGCCACCTGATGTTCTGAGACTACCTCTGAGCCCGTTTTCCCTTGCATCTTGGGACTTCAGTACCCCTTCTTGTTGAACCAGACATGCTAGTCTGCTGCAAACACAGACCCAGGTCTGAACCACGTCCCCCACAAGCTGCAGGCTTAACTGAAAACAGCTTGAGAACTGCTCCTGCCTCCAACACCCAGATACCCAGTTCCCAATGGGGTCCAAACCACAAATAAATCCGTTTTACTCTGTATACAGCATATACAGGGTAAACTCATAAATTGTTCACCCTCTATAACACTGATCGAGAGATATGCACAGCTGTTTGCTCCCCCAGGAATTAATTACTTGCTCTGGGTTAATTAATAAGTAAAAAGTGATTTTATTAAATATAAAAAGTAGGATTTAAGTGGTTTCAAGTGATAACAGACAGAGCAAAGTTAATTATCAAGTAAAATAAAACAAAAACAGGCAAGTCTAAGCCTAATATAGTAGAAAACTAAATGCAGGTAAATCTCACCCTCAGAGGTGTTCCAATAAGCTTCTTTGACAGACTAGACACCTTCCTAGTCTGGGTCCAGCAATCAGTCACACCCCCGTAGTTACTGTCTTTTGTTCGAGTTCCTTTCAGGCATCTCTTTGGGGTGGAGAGGCTATCTCTTGAGCCAGCTGAAGACAAAATGGATGGGCTTTCAGGGCCTTTTATATTCTCTCTTGCGCAAAATCACAGCCACAAGATGGGGTCTCTAGCCACCTGGGCAAGTCACATGTCTATGAATGATTCAACTTTTGCAGGCCGCCACCATTGTTTACATGTTAGTTTGAATGTTCCCAAGAAAGCTCAGATGTGCATTGGTGTCTTCCAAAGTCCATTGTTAGTTAAGTACTCCAAATTACTTGAATAACCCCTTCACACTATGTTGACCAAATCTGTTTTATGTGCTTCCTACAGCAAATGCTTTAAATACAAGCACAGAGCCAACGCTCATAACTTCAGATATAAAAATGATACACGCATACAAATAGGATGAATATATTCAGTAGATCATAACCTTTGCATGGCATTCTACCATAAAACATATTCCAGTTACATCATATTTACACTCATAAGTATATTTCTATAAAGTATTATGGGGAGCAACATCACAATGAGGTATGGTAATTTTTATGTTCCTATGGACTGAATTGTACCACAACTTGTCCATGCCCCTTCTATGAGGGTATATGACCTCAGTTTCTGATTTCCCATCCAGTTCCCGACTCCCACCTCTGTGCTCACCAATTCAGACTTGGTTTTGGCTTATAAAATTAAAAAGGGGTGTCATTTGTACTGCAATGGATAAAAATATCAAGCTTTATTTCCATGCTGAAGGCTTTTAAGCATGCTCTTAAAGCCTGGTTCCCAAGCATATCTTTTCAGTATGATAAGTGCACTTGAGAAGGAGAGACTTTTGTAAGGTAAAATATATTCTCTTCATTTTAAGAAAAATCTTGGGTCCTCAACACTTTACTTTAATATGCACAATGGTCATGGGGAGATTAGATACTTCAGAATAGAAATCTTCTTTTCATTCCTTTTGAGATACTAACCTGGTGCCAGTTCGAATACAATAAATAGATTTAAAGCTTCTCTGTGCTGCTAGATCTGCTTGTTTTATATTTGTTTACCAGGGATTTATACAGTTAGTGTTTACTGAAGGTAATGAAAACAAAATATCTCCCTATGAAAGTATGACATTGTATCTTGGACTCAGAACACAGGAAACTAATAAGGACAGTAAAGTCCTGCAAAATACAAATTGATTGATTGATTTATACATTAAAAAGCAATCAACAGACAAAAACAAAGATATTGAAGTACACCCTGTGCAAAATTTCTAGTTTTCATTATTTTGTGGGAAGAAAACAAATTGCTTTTCTTTGCTAGTTGAGGCTGATTTCTTAGAAGAGATACTCATTACCCTTTGATTTCTGATGACCACTCTTGCTCATCCCTTTTAATGTTGGAGCATCTTTAATGACATTTCCCAGAGTTTAGACAGGGGAAAATTTATTTTTGCCTGTCTGTGTATTCCAACAGGTATTCAGAATTGATAAATTGATGTATTTTAATGTTTGTTCTTGTCAAGTATTGTCATTTGGCACAAACATAATCTGGGGGTACTTCCTGTTTGTTATTAAATGAAGGAAACTGAATTTAGTAACTTTATCCCAGAGTTAGCACAAACAGATGTTGTACATTGTATCCTGCAAATGTACAGAAATTCAGATTTAGAAATTAACAATTTTTTTGTTCACCGAACCACAGCAAGCCCACACCAGGTGGCGTAAACTGCCTAAACTTAACAAAATTCTGAAAATTTGAGAACAATGCTATATTTTTTAGAGGAGCGTCTTGAAACCCAAATACAGCACAGTACAAACTGTGATATCCTAGTACACTAGCATTAAGCTGTAAATTGCAGTATTTATGTTTACTGAATACCTGAAGGTAGGGAGTTGGCAGAATAGAAAAGAAAATGTGCTCATAGAAAAGGCTGAAAAAAGGAATAGGAAGCAACCAGGGACGGTTGCACTGAGTTGCTTTTTTTCACATTGCACAGTGGGGAGAGCTGCACTCTCTGCTTCTCCACACTTCAGATTCTGCTCCCTGCTTATTGTTTTCCTCTCACTCCTGAATGCCTGTTGGAGCATCCTGACCAACGGATGAGGGTATGTCTACATGGGTATAAAAAACCACTGGCTAGCCCAGGTCAGCTGACTCGGGTTTGCAGGGCTTGGGCTTCGGGGCTGAAAAATAGTTGTGTAGATGTTCAGATTTGGGCTCAAGCCCAAACTTTGAGACCCTTCAAGGGTGGAGAGTCACAGAGCTCAGGTTCTAGCCCAAGCCTAAATGTCTATACCGCAATTTTTAGTCCTGCAGCCCAAGCCCCAGAAGCATGAGTCAGCTGACCTGGGCCCACTTCGGCCATGCTGTGGGACTCTTATCCCCATGTAGACGTACCCTGAGAGGCCTTCCATCTCCATACTTCTATAGCTCTGTATTTGGCATTGGTGCAGCTGCTACTGGGATACTGTGTCCACTTCTGGTGCCCACAATTCACGAGAAGGTTAAGGGGTAACTTGATTATAGTCTATAAGTACCGACATGGGGAACAAATATTTAATAATGCACTCTTCAATCTAGCAGAGAAAGGTATAACATGACCAGATAGTTGGTAAATTGTTCCAATGGTTAATTACTCTCATCATTAAGAATTTGCATGTTATTTCTAGTCTGACTTTATCTAGCTTCAACTTCCAACCATTGGATCTTATTATACCTTTCTCTGCTAGAAAGAAGAGCCCGCTATTAAATATTTGTTTTCCCGGTAGGTACGTATAAACTGTAATCATGTCGCTTTACCCTTCTCTTTGTTCAGCTAAATAGATTGGGCTCCCTAAAGTCTACCAGTACAAGGCATTTTTTTCTAATCCTTTAATCATTCTCGTCAGTCTTCTCTGAACCTTTACAATTTATCAACATCCGTCTTGAATTGTGGGTACCAGAAGTGTACACAGTATTCCAGCAGCAGCTGTACCAATGCCAAATACAGAGGTAAAATAACCTCTCTACTTCTTTTCAAGATTCCCCTGCTTACGCTTCCCAAGATCACATTAGCTCGTTTGACCACAGCATCATACTGGGGGCTCATGTTAAGGTGCTATGCCCCACCCCCTGCCAAATCTTTTTCAGTCACTGCTTCCCAGGATAGAGTCCTCATCCTGTAATTATGGCCTACATTCTTTGTTCCTAGATATAAACATTTATATTTAGCCATATTAAAACATATATTGTTTGCTTGCACCCAGTTTACCAAGTGATCCAGATCACTCTGAATCAGTGACCTGTCCTCTAGTTACCAGCCCTACAAATACATCCAGTATGAAAGCTCCATTCATCTTCAGTTCTACAGTCTTTTCATATGTGGCAATAGAAAACTTCTCTGCAGTTCTTCACTAGATAAAACATACTTTCTTCCCTTTTATTTTTATGATAACCTTGAATCTGAGGCAGCATTTTCACTTTTAAATGTATAGTATTTGTTCTTCTCTCCTGAAAGATTTTAAGATTTAGCCCTGAAACACATGCACAGATGTCTTTAACTAAAGAAAAGCAAGCAAGCTAAGGTTGTTGCACAGGTCAGTATGCTATCTCAATCATTTTTACAGTTCTATGAACATTTGTTCTGTCTCTTAACAGATACCCAAAAAACATCACCATAAAACTCTAATTCTAAGACTACATGACTTTTTATACAGTGCCTTTCACTCCTCTCCACAATGTTAGCCATTCATTACATAAACTAAAGCACAGTGAAACATTTAAAAATGCTGCTAAAGTTCTGAACCAGGTACAAAAAGACACACAACTTATATACGATAGGGGTGCTGGAACAATTTTTATAGTGGGGGTGTTGATGACAGAAACCATGAAAACTATGTATTTGGTGTTTGTTGTTGCTACTTCAAGCCAGGGGGTATGGCAGCACCCCCAGAACTCCTAGTTCCAGCATTACTGATATACTATATAAAGTAAGAAACCCAATAGTTTATTTAATGCTAGATTGTAACATGACCATGAGGTGAAATAAGACTGAGTAAGGTATCACATTATAACCCTATTCAGATGTTGTTTTTGGGGAAAGTATCACTAACTTACCCTCTCCCTAAGCAAGTGTTCAGGGATAGGGTGGTTCCACCTTTCTAATTGTTGGCTAGAAAGACTGAGCTACGGAATGTTGTCATTTATTGCTAGTATAGGGAACAAGGAGGAAACAGATAAGGAACCGTGATTCAGAAGTGTGTCTCTGAGGCACAGTGCCTCCTGGGATTATTCCCAGGTTGATGCAGTTTTCATATAACCCCTTGTGTGGGAAGAAACAATCTAGACCTTACTTTGTTTTGGCTAAGGAACAGATTCAATATATGTCATAATATTTAGCTGTGGATTAATCCCTAGTTTCAATTTTATTACAACGTGAAGGCCTAGTCTACACCTGGAACTTACATTGATATAGCTGCATCTCAGGGGTATGAAAAAAACCACACCCCTGAGAGATGTAGCTGTACTGACCTAACCCCTCAGTGTAGACAGCCCAGGTTGATGGAAGAATTCTTCCATCGACCGAGCGACTGCTGGTGGATTACCTACACTGCTGGAAAAACTCCTCCTGTAGGTGTAAGTAGGCTCTACCCTTCAGCTGAGCTGCTATAGAGTTTCAAGTGTAGACATACCAAAGTTCCAATAGTACTTGGTTTTGTGCTAATAGCTAGGGCTTGTAAAGAAGAAAGTATGATAGATCAAACAATAAAGGGCAAATTCTCCTCTCTGATCTCAGTTGGTGTTTTTATCTCCCTAGATGTATCAACTGCTCATGGATCTAGATTTTGAAATTCTGTTTTTCCCATTCATGCTTTGATCTCTAGTCAGTACATGAATCAAATGCCTTGTATATAAGGAGAAAAGAATATCACAGCTCAGATCCGCCAATAGAAGTGATAGTTGGCTATTTTATTGTAGACTTGTTAGTACTCAGTTATTATCTATGTAGGGAAGATGTAATTTATGTGCTGAATTTTTCATTGAACTTTGTTTTAACCAGCCATTAGAAACTTACAGAGCTCAAATAAATGTTGCCTTGAAGTGGTAGATAAGGCTGAAAGATGATCAAGCCTCTTTTGCCACAATACCAGGAGTAAAATATCACTGGCAAGATGATCGGCACAATCAATCCCCTCAAATTATAGATCTCCAAGATCATTAATGATTAAGCAAAACATGTAAGCAAACATGAATTAGGATGAAGGAAATCGATGACATGTTCAGTGCAATGGATGCTATTGTTAACCCTTTATCCCCTGGCAATGTGGTAGATCCATGATACAAGGAAAAGAAACACCTAAGGAGCTTGCAAAGTGTGAAAGGAGAAACATCAGTGTCTTGGGTTCTCAGATGTGACAGTGTACTTTGAGAAAATGGCTCATAGAGACGTTAATCTTGGAAACCCTTATTGACATGGCCCATCATTATTGAGTTTGAGAACAGTTGAAGTCCCTATCATAATCAGATTTCAACATAACTAGATCAAACAAAGATTATTATGGGCCACCCATCAAAAAAAGAGAGAATGATTGAACAAAAAAAAGTCACAAAACTCCCTTCTTACTGCATTGTATGATAGGAGAGGTGTCTAAATGAAAACAATATGGTGAGATTTATAAAGAGGTACGTGATCAAGAAGTGAGATTTGCTCTGATGCACTCAGTGATTATCAAGGTCTTTGGAATTGAACAGCATACTCACCATCACTATCATGGAGGCCGCCGAGAGGCATCTACGAGAGAAAGAAGCAGAAAACAATGCAGGATAAGCCACCATGAGGACATGAACATCTTTTTATTTTGTTTGATATGCTGCTGGCAGAGTCCTTGTCCTAAGAGTTGGTCTCAGCATCCAGTGTAATCTTTTCTCAACACACAGTTTATTCTGGCTAAGGAAAGTTGTCTTCAAAGTATAGTTTTGCCAAGAGAATGTTTTCAAATTTGTGCACATTTTCTTCCTCATCATAGCCATGGCCTTGAATATGAATAAGCTCCAAGTACTCATTTATGTCTGCTTACTGATTATGTTGCCATACGTGATTGTATATTTTGGGGAAAATAACAGTGCCAGAGATTAGTGTAGCTTTGCATTTTTTGCAACATGCATCAGGGCTATTCAGAATTTAACAGCCACCTATTTGTTTAATACATCATTGTTGTACCTAATGGCAGAAATTAGATTTAGTTGTTAGCTGGTGAAGGAGTTAACCTTACTATTGAAAAACTGTCATTGCAGAAAAATTACAATGAGGTGTGGTGTATGTGACTGTCCTAAAAAATAAGATTGAACCTCAAATGATGATGCAGAGATGGGTGGATTGGGTATAAGACTCATTTGAGATATAAATAAAATATAGCATACAGTGATCACCATTAAAATGATAACCACAATAATGACCACACCACTATATATGGGGTATGACAGTTATTTCATATTATAAATATAGATGAATACTTTGGTATCACAGATAACTGTTGACAAATGGTAAGTTTTTAATGGTAACCACTGATAAACAGTGAAAATTCCTCATTGCTTTAAGGAAGGAATAGCATTGTTTTGGGCTTGGTTAATAGGTTCAGTAACATATATGCACAACTACCATCATTGGCATGTGACAATGGTGAAGACTACCGAAAGCCAATAGAGAAAATCAAAAAGCTAAAGTTCCAGCAGCCTTGTTAAAATAGCCCCATGTTCAGCATAAAGGGATTAGGCAGTTAGACTGTTGCACTCCCTTTACTGATATGCAGTAGGGGATTCAATAACAGAAAGTAAAACAGTAAGAGTTTGGTATGATGATGATTGATGATGATGCAGAACAGCATAATGTGCAATCACAATTCATATGGTTCAACAGATTATGTATCTCATCTTGCATTTATCCTGGAACTGAAAAACTCTGTGCTGAGCCATTGAAGCAACGTACCATGGATGGGCAACACAAATAAATAATAAAACTACAGTAATAAGTGGTACTAGAAAGGAGGTAGAGAGAGGTAGTTGTTAGTGTTGTTCTGCACTTTGCTTGTTGCACTGGTTAATGAGGGGATGTGAGGCGGAGCAAGGTCTACTCACTAGCAGCATGGGTTGATTGTGGTCACAAGCACCAGCAAGCTATGGGATGCAAATTGAAAATGAGTACTTTACATTTGCTGCTGCCTTTAATGGGTGTTGCTGTTTGCATGCTGCCTAAGCTCATGACTTCATAGAAATACTAGGAAAGAATGATAGCCCTCCCAATAAGAGCCATTCTCTTTGAGTTTACCAGTCATCTGGCCCCACCTCTGTAATCCACCCCTGCCTTGGCTGGTGCCTATAAACTACCACTCTGTGATTATGAAGTATAATTTTAGCCATGTTGGTCCCAGGATATGAGAGAGACAAGGTGGATGAGGCATTATTTTTTATTGGACCAGCTTCTGTTGGTGAGAGAGAAGCTTTAAAGCTTACACAGCACTCTTCTTATTAATTATAGCAGTGTAGCCAGACCCTCTTAATCCATTTCCCAGACACGAAGAAGAGCTCTGTGTGAGCGCACAAGCTTGTCTCTCTCACCAACAGAAGTTCGTCCAATAAAAGATATTACCTCACCCACCTTCTCTCTCCAATAATATATTCATGTATTTTACTATGCCTACTCACCAAGCCAACATAAGGACCACTTCATGAAAGGAACAGAAAAAACTCTACATTAGTCACATCATTTTTTTAAATGAAAGATAAAATATAAATAGCCACAAACAAGACAATATATTTTAATGTTGAAATATGAATGAATGTTTCTCTGTGATAAAGGGCAGCTGTGGCGTATTAGATTCAGCACAAAGCAGGGGGTCTGTTTCCTACTCTGCTACTGACTTCCTGTTTGGTGGTGGAAAAGTAATCTTAATTTGTCTGTGCCTGTTACACCCCCGAGAGTAAAATGTGGATAGTGACATTACCCACCTTTAAAAAGAGGTAAGAATGAAAAAAATCCTGCAGAAATGGTAGACAGTGCAATTATTATGAGAATAAACTGAATATTGCAATAAATATATAAAAATCCACAAATATTCACTTGAATTTTGTTCCCTCCATAGTCATGTTTCTTTTGTGTTCACTTTTCATTGATGATCATGGCATGCATTCTTGTGGAATGTAAATTTCAAAGTTGCATACATGAGTATTCATGGAAACCAAATTTACATTTACTAGTGTTGTGGTTTTTTGCTTGAACACTCACCCAGAAGAGTAAACACAAACAATACCATCCATCTTATTTGACTATTGCTAAACATCCCCATTATCTAACTCAACACACTCAGTGAATTTACCTAGCAAAAGGTGAACAGGTGCTATTTTACCTGAATCACCATAAATCCAGCTACCCTGGGTAACAATAGCAGTGAAGGCAGTGCAGGCAGACTTCAGTGTTGACTTGCGAGTCAAGTACATACTGTGATGTCTTCACAGCTATTGTTACCCACTCTAGCTGGATTCAAGCTAAATCTGGTAGGGTCATCCATGCACAGCTTTCGCTGGGTAGATGTACCTTAAAGTTTCCCTACATAAATAAAATAATTAGTTAATAAGTGAAATAAGGAATAAATCCAAGGAAATCCTATTCTGCATGTAGAAATTCCATGAGTAGAAAAAGTGGCTAAATTTGTCAGATGAATTATGCATTGTGACTTATTATGAACACTAATTATTATTATTACCACCACTATTTTCATTGTTCCAATGCCACAATTTTAACTGCTAGATGTCACGTCCATATATTTTGTGGCACACTGATTAATAAGATAATTAACTCCCTTTTCCTGAAAGAATCTTCCCTTTTATTCAGTTAAAAATAGTTACTTTAATCAAATCATGTTAGAAGCAGCACTGTGACGACTGATGATATACTGTCAAAAAAGACAGACCAAACAAAAAAATGATTTGCTTGACGATCTCTTCCCACATTGTGTAAAATGTTAAATAAAATTCTGAATGCAGTACTGAGTAGAGCTGGGCAACATTTTTTGGACAGAACTTTTTATGGACAAACAAATGCACATTTGGGATGACCAAAACATTTTGCAAAGTCAGCAAATTGTTTCGGTTGAAATGAAAACAGAAAATGTTTTGGAACTGTCAAAATGAACCCCTTGGATATTATCAAAATTAATATTTTGATTTCTCAAGACAGAGTCACAAGGGAATTTAAGCACCATTTACAAAATCAGAGGAGCAGATGGTGCTGATCCCCCCTTATACTCAATAGCCCTGTGGTTAGAGTACTCACACAGGGAGAGGGAGAACATAGTTTGAGTCTAGAGTTTTTCGCATTATGATCTAAGGTGTGAATTTAAACTGACATTGTTATACTGGTATAACCCCCCCCACCCCATGTGCACAGCAGTTTTATTCTAATATAAGTATGACTGCACTAGGGAATTAGGGGGAAGTTACAGTGGTATCATGATATAACTGGTAAATCTTTCTATGTAGACAAGGCCAGAACCTAGTGCAGGGATCGGCAACCTTTGGCCCGCGGCCCGCCAGGGTAAGCCCCCTGGCCGGCCAGGCCAGTTTGTTTACCTGCCGCGTCCGCAGGTTCAGCCGATCGCGGCTCCCACTGGCTTCAGTTCACCTTCCACAGCCAATGGGGGCTGCGGGAAGCGGCGCAGGCCGAGGGATGTACTGGCCGCGGCTTCTCGCAGCCCCCATTGGCCTGGAGCAGTGAACTGCGGCCAGTGGGAGCTAAGATCAGCCAAACTTGCGGACGCGGCAGGCAAACAAACTGGCCTATCTGGCCAGGGGGCTTACCCTGGTGGGCCGCGGGCCAAAGGTTGCCAAACCCTGACTTAGTGCATGCTGCAATAGACTGTGAGAATTTAGTGGTAATCAATTAAGTTCATAGCTATGGACTTGATTGTTGTACCTCTGTGCTTTGACATAAGAAGGCCCTGGAAACCTGGAGCACAACAAGAAGCACACATCAGTAAAGGATGATACCAATTGTGGTAGTTTGCAGACAGTCCAGAGATCAGGGAGCTGTGAACATCTTCGCCTCCTCTCTATACCGTGGGTTAAATCCTGACTTCACTGAAGTCAATGGCAAAACTCTCATTTACTTCTACTTACCAGGAATTCATGCTTTGTGTTTCATCTACCATAGGTCTGGCTATCTCTTTTGTTAGTATCAGCAGCCTGCCAACTAATTAAATGGGCCTGAAAATGCTGGCTCTAGAATGGAGTTGGCATCAATCAGACTCATGCAATTGAATTCTTGGAAGGCATCAGACATCTTTTAAAAATCTCCATGAGAGCAGTGTGCATATTCCCTGAAAAGCCAGTGCATGATAGTCAAAGTATCATTGCTTGTTCGGGAGGTTTTGTTTGATTAAAAATATTTTTTTAATCCTTGATATAAAGCATGAAACCTTCTCACAGGACTTCTGTCCTCTTCTTAGAAGTTCATCTAATTTAATTGTGGCTTTGGAGGTGGGAGTGGTTTTGATTGTTCACTGTTTTGAGGTTATAGTTATTCAGGCCTGGTCTACACTGGAAATTTACTTTGGTATAGCTGCATCTCTCAGGGAAGTGAAAAATCCATACCCCTTGAAAGATGTAGCTATACCGACCTAACCCCTGGGGTAGACAACACTACCCTGACAGAAGAATTATTCCATCAACCTAGCTGCCTCTAAGGGAGGTGAATTATCTATGCCGACAGGAGAATCTCTCCTGTTAGTGTAGGTAATGGCTACAATGAAGCACTACAGTGGCGCAGCTGTGCCGCTGGAGTGTTTTAAGCCTCAGGCTCTTACCAGGAACACAGGATTTGCCATACCAGATCCCACTGTTTATTCATCAAATCCAGTCTCCTCTCTGTGGAAGAGATTAACACTCAAAAAATTAGCAAGGGTTCTGTGGAAAAAATAGTATGTGACCACATAATTAAAGACTGTAACATAATGCCTACATGCAAGGGGGCTGAATTAAGCTCGTCCAGGCAACCTTAATTCTCCCATCCGCTGTTATGAATGCTTTACTTTTGTAACCATAACATTCTATTAATGTTTTTCTTATATGTAATTGTTTTTATAGTGCCAAAAGTGTAATAAATGCTTACTGCACCGTTCCAATTGTCTGGTAACAGAGTTACGAGGGTGAGGGGAGGCACATCAGAGACCCCTTGTAGCACTAGTGCCACTTACTGTCTCCCGAGCGACCTCTCATGGTGAGGCCTTCCTCTTTGGCATTCCTGCCTCTATTTCTTCATCATCTGGGCCCCTTTAAGAATTCACTCTGTCTCCAGTGACCTTCTAAGCTCAAATCCTTTAATTCACTCTTCACCCGTTCTCCTCAGGCAGGGAACAGAGTTTGTCAAGAAGCAGAACACAGTTTTTCAGTTCATCTTCCCTTCTTTAACTCCCACTCCCAGGCTTTATCTTGCTTTATCTCCCAGGCTTTAACTTGCTTCCTGTAGCTGCTTCTTCCATCAGCCCCAGTTCCCCACAGTCTCCTGTTTCCTGAGCTTCTGCAGCTTCCTGCAGGACTTCCAGCCTCTGGCAGTGTCTCTTTACCACAACCCTCCCCTCTTCATCTTCTTCAGGTTTGTGACACAGCAGACTTGCTTCCTGAGTCCATGACCACCATAGACTGTACTTTGTATCTATTTTGTGACTTAACATCTCACATCTTTCCTGGTATGCTTAAAGAATTGCAGACGAGATTTTTTTATTGCACTCCAGTTTCCTTGTATTTTTGATAGATGTTGCAAGGAGAACTTTGTTACTTTAAAGCGTCTGAGTTTTCTATATAAACACCTCCTTTAATTGGTACAGTCTTTATAATTCCAAAGGGTATTAGCTATCGTTTCATGGACCTTATATTTACGTATAATTCATCTTTGTGCATGTTAATTAGAAATAAATAATTTAATCCACAATACTCTGTTAGAATTCTAAATAAAGCCACTTCACTCTTCCTCTCAGGGGCTTGGATTATGTCAACATTTTCAACTATTGGGCATACATCTTGGAAATTTTCCCCCTTTGATTCATTTACCCACAGTTCTTGCCATTCCTTCCTTAGCTCATTTTTGATTAGGTGTTTACA
Organism: Trachemys scripta elegans; assembly: GCF_013100865.1. NCBI lineage: Eukaryota > Metazoa > Chordata > Testudines > Emydidae > Trachemys > Trachemys scripta. The sequence continues at coordinate 243,244,328 of NC_048298.1, read as the reverse complement.
TTTCATTTTGCTTAAGGGGATTCCTAGGTCAACTTGTTCATGATTAATAACACTTTTTGCCTGTTTGACTGCCTCTATGCTCTGGGATCCATGCTATTACTATAATTATATCTAGTTGCACCAGTTCAGTTGTTAGCAGTAATATTTAATTAATAATATCATTTCTGCTGTCAGACATATCACTGTAAATTGCCTGCAGCCCTGATAAGGAGTGAGACAGGATGGCCACGGCAGCTGACCACAGAACTAAGCTCCATTTAATGCTAGCATAATCCCTGTTAGCTCAGCCATAAAGATGGATACAAAGTTAGTTAGCCTTATGGCTTTCTTGAGGCCAAGTGAGGTCACGTAGAAAGCTATTCTCACTTTTCCTGTTCCTACCTCTTTGGAGCTGTCTGTATATATTTGGCAATAGAGTCCCCACTTATCACAAGTATATTGGTTTGCTGTATCTTGTATATTTATTAATCAGCTCCTTTTATTTATTTCATTGTATAATTCCATGTCTATTTTAGGGGAGAGATGGTTTTCAGTGATGGAGTATTTTCCCACACCTATAGATTTTGGTCTCTTTCAGTAACTTATTTTCATTAAGATCCTTTATCCACTTCTTTACCCTATTTACATGGGGAATTTGGATTTTTTGTTCCATCCAGCCTCCACTTATTTCCCAACAATCATTATATATTAACTTTGTGTTCTCGCCTTCGATATTACCCTTTCAGGGCAAAGTACTAGGTCAGTCAAAGATCTTCATCCTAAGAGTGATAGGTATTTCATCAGCTGCTATTCATAATACACACAAAGGTGCTGTACTGAAGGCATCACATGTGATTCCTGTGCTTGAATATAGTCTAGTTTACTCAGATTTGTGTTGTTGCTGACCCAAAGGCCTGGATCCAGACTCAATAATTGGTCTAATTAGTGCTCTGTATAGCACTACACCAGACTCTTATCCTTCTTATCCATTCCCCAAGAACTCCCCTGCCCCTCCCCCCGGAGCTTCTTGGTGCCTTTTATACTGGAATCACCTGATTCCTCTCAGGTGGGCACATCTTGTAAACAAGGCTAGCTTAGCTCCAGGCTCTCCAGCTCACAGGCAAGCCACCCCGTTGAGCTGTTCAAAGGGTGTGGCTCACCCTAGATGGGAAGGACCCCATTTCATGAAGTATCCCTCAGAGGAAGTTGAGGGTTGAGTTTATTTCCTGCCTGGGGAAGAAGGTGAAAAAAATGTTGGACTCCTGCAGCACCAGCGGCAGGAGGGGAGCTGCCTCTGTACCATCTTCCAATAACAAATACTTGTTCCATTGTTTAATGAGTTCATACCAGTCTTATTCTGGAATCTGCCGGCTTGTGCTAACCTGCCAAAAAGGAGGTGACGAGTAATGAAGAGAGAATTCTTCTTAACCTCTGTGGTAATTATTTTATGACACGAAAACTGAAATGTTATCTTAGCTTGCAGAGCTTTCTTATTTAATATTTTTTATTATCAGCAGCATGCTAGACTAGATCTAGACTAGATCTAGACTAGAACCTTGCTGTGCTAGGTGCTCTCTTAGCAGAGAGACAGATATGGTCCATGTATGAACAGTCTCCTATCTATAAAAGAGCTAACCACCTCAGAAACTTAAAGTTATTGGTCCTAAACTATTCAACCCCTTTTAAACAATTCAGCTGCTGTATTTGACTACACAGAAGTAGTAAATTTTCCTCCTGGAATGGTAGAAAATTCTAAGGTCTGCCTAGATACTTTGTGAATACAAATGTTTGTTTTTACTGATTTAAAATTTATGTACCATGAATTTCATTAATTGCATCCTCCTTACATTATGGAACAATGTAAAAATGAAGGGTCTGATCATATTTCATTAAGTAATGACCAGTCAGTTCTCAGCTGTTTAGTTTTTCTACTTCCTTAACTTCAAATAATAATGCCAAAAATTTGAAAAAGTCAAAATATATTACTTCTTTTTTTAAAGACAGCAATTCTATTTGATTAAGAATCATATGACACACTGTGCTATTCATTTGTACAGTAATGTGCTACTGGTTTCTGAAAAATGGTAATTAGAAAGAGTAATTTTACTGTTGCTAATTAGAGATATTAAGCGGAAAAATTACAATAGTGAGGTGAATAAAAGGGATTTGTGGTTAACAGTGTGAGCCATCAGCCTGATAAACTGTTAAATGGCAAACCTGAACTGGTTTTGAGAGGCATGCCAATTCAAAGGCCACAGGACAGTGGAAGTGACATATGCTTATTCAGGTGAACAGACACAGCTTGCTCTGTACATAAACATCTTGTCAAGTTAGCTAACGAGTTCCATTAGCATTGTCTCAGCTGCAAGATTGCAAAAAGACAGGAAGCAGTAACCACATATAGGAGGTCCAGGAAAAAACTAGTTCAAAATGAGAAGATAGATAACCAATTTTCTGTGACAGTGATTTAGCCTGCTTTCTTAAATAAATTGCAGAGGCGCAATAAATCACGATTTTTCTATCTGCTTGTCTGTCTTATAAGCACTGAATCTGTTAGAGCTTTGTGAATTTCTCATATATGATTAACATTAGGACATGAGGTCTGAGTATTGATACAAAAAAATTAATAATTTTTGTTTTAACTCTCAGAATTACCTTGCAGTTTCAATACAATGATTAACCAAGATATTTACTAAACAAAGCAAATTACTTAAACTTGCTCATGCTATAATTATGGCACAAATGTATACAGGTACAAACATATCAGAGTAGAGTGAATATGGTGCTGTTTAAACTGGCTTATAATCTGCTGCCTCACCATACCTAGCCCTGAACAGAAAAATGAACTTTCCTCATAGTTCATCTGGGCATTCTAAGTTGAGGAAAGTGATAGGCTTTGAATCTGTGATCTGAAAGAACAATAGTGTTTAATGTCCAATTCCTTAATATACTTTTTTCTGAGGGTATTTCACTGTAGTTAATGTTGTGATGGCCACAAAATGCAATGCAATGCCATCACTGGTTCCTTCAAAGACCTTATCAGTGTCACAGAAGCCAAAAGGGTGGTAAATTTGTCTAAAATCGGCCCAATTGTTGCTAATTTACTTTTATGGTATACAGGGATCTTCAACAGACTCCATTAAACAAATGATATATACAGAGCCCTCCTTCATCAGCTTTTTGCAAAGTCAGGAATGACTCTGTGTGCCAAAAAGCCATTAATTAAAGCATAGATTGGATGGAAATTTGCTTGAGTCAATAGGGTGCCTTCTGTTAGAAGTTGTATAGGGACAGGTTGTTGACCTGTGCAGCTCTGTCAGAGCACAATGGGATACATGTTTTCTAATTTATTTTTACAGAAACACCATGGTCAAACAGAGGAAGGGTGCAAATTGTGGCTCAACTATACCCCCTAGTATTGATAGTATACTCTACATTTGCCGTGTTATCAGAGGCAATATACAAAGGAGAGACTAAGATGGGAAAGGCCACTCAATCTTTACATCTTATGTATAGGAAATCCCCTTCTCCTAAAATAAAATAAAAACATCCATTATGACTTAATGGCTGTAAAAGGAAGGGCTCTATAGAAATTGAATAGAGTTACTCCAAAACCCATCGATGGTTTTAATTTTTTCTATGTATCTAGTGTTATTATATTTAAAAAACACAAAACCATTTGGGTCAGACCCTAAGCCACTGTACAAGTTTTCAATTAAGCTATGCTAATTTACACTGGATAAGGATTTGACACTCTGACTCCAAAATGCAGACGGAAGTTTACATGGAACACTAGAAAAAAAAAAATGATAAGTGGCTGTTTATTTTTGTGCACCAATATGGGGAGCAAGATCAACTTCGTACCTAAGATACAATTCCTGAGCAGAAATCAAAAGAGAATGGGAAAAACACCAATTGCAGTTACATGGGATAAATCAGAAGTAACTCCAGTGAAGTGACATAAATGGAAATATTTCACATTTTTATGGGTGTAACTGGGATTGCAGTCTGGTTGATACCAATATTTGCAAATGAAAAACAGATTCTTTGGGTTAAGGCCCATAATTAAAAATTGATCAAATCTTTATGCAGGAGGTTCCAAGAACTGGTTATATTGAAAACCTTTTCTTGGCACAAAATCTGAGAGAATTCAATTGCTCCACATGGAGCCACAGTGAGGCTAAAGACCACATACATAATTGTCATGACCTCAATTGAAGGAAAGTGAGCCACTGGTTTAAATCAGTAAATAAGACCTACAGAATATATCAGCCACCAGCAGATTCTCATCAGCCAGCTTTTATTGCTTTAATTTCCAATGTAGGTATTTTACAAATATCATCATCGTTATTATTCATTGTATTGAAAACATATAATTAGCTCTGCCACATCTTGGTCAATGATATTTTAGCATACACTATACATGATAATTATCTGGAAAAAAAGGAATTAGGTCTCAAAGGGTAAATGCTGCTAATTTTTAACGCCCTGGAACAGCTAAGTAACCCGTCCTAATTTCTGTCCATTTTCTTGATTTGGTTTAAAGAGGAGGGTTTTATGTTTTAACTTATTTTGCAAGAGAAAATGAAAATATCAAATCTGCATAACTATTTTAACTATTTAAAAATTTAGGCATATTTTTACAGCAGTAAAGGCATCATCTAGGCCCTGCTGCTGCTGCTGGGACAGGGACATATGCATTTACTGTTGGAGCCGCAGGCTCCTAGAGCCTTGGTTCAGTGGTGGAAATCTCCATGACCTTCTGCCCCAGGATGCTGCTCACAATGAGGAGACATGCTCAAGGAGGATGCAGGGGATTTCTTAAAGAGCCACTCCTGCTAGGATATTCTATGGAGGGCTCCACAATAATTTGGATGACAGGTAGTGTTACTTCATTCTATACAGGTCAAAATATTTAAGTTATTAGTTTATATTTGTAAAGACCATTTAACATCCAAATGGTCAATAATTCTATTTTTAATGAAAAATTCAGAGGGAAACAGCCAGCAAATTCCATTTTACCTTTACAGTTTTTACAGCTTTCTCAGAGGGGAGACATATTTATTAATTCTTATGATGTGTTGCAAACATTATAGGATATTTTGCATACTGATAAAGATGGGAAAACAAATTTAGATAAAGGAAGAAACACCCTTGCATTCCACCTAAAAGCCAAACTTGTTCTGTGATTTTAAAATGTTAGTATTCTTTTTTTTTTTTTTTTTTTTTGGAAGGTAGCCCTCATCGTTTTCTGGTGTCAGTGTAGATTTTAAGCAGAATGAGAGGTGAGTAAAATTTTTCAGACTAAACTATTTCTTTCTATGAAAAATGAAGATTCAGGTTGACTGAAACATTTTTCATGTTGAATTCACTCAATTGTTTTGGCAAAAAATAAGTCAAGATGTTTCATTTTGACATTTCGGAAACAAACTGTTTAGATTTTTTGATTCAAAATGCCACTCTGTAGGAATTTTTAAATTGTATCTGTAAAAAAGGGCTTTAAAATTCCCAAATGTAACAAAACATTTAGGATCAAAGGAAACATTTCACTCAACCACAAATGATTTTGGTTTTTAATTTTGTGTTTTGTTTGACCCGAAATAAATTGTTTGGTTTTTATTCCCATTTTTTTGATCCAACCTGCAAATTGAAAAACCTGTTTGCACAACTCTAATCAGAAGTACTAAGCACTTGAGAATAAGGCTATTTTCATAATGTAGATGGGTTCACTCACCATGAGTTATTCTTTCATTTGTAGATGAATCTAAAACCCCAAAACAGAAGAGAAACAATCACCATGTTTTGCTCAGTTTGAGGTTAAATTTATGCAAAGTCACCAGATGTCTCATGATTTCCACCTGAAACTATAAAGTGGTACTGGTTTGTTTGAATGTCATTCCAATGACTTTCATGGAGGATAGGTCCATCAATGGCTATTAGTCAAGATGCTCAGGGAACCAACCCCATGCTCTGATTATCTCTAAAACGCCAACTGCCTGAAGCTGGGACTGGACAACAGTATGGATCATTCAAAATTGCCCTGTTCTGTTCATTCCCTCTGAAGGATCTGGCACTGGACACTGTCAAAAGACAGGATACAACACTAGATGGATAATTGGTCTGACCAAGTATGACTTTTCTTATGGTCTAAATTAGCAAAACTTGGTGAACCTTGAATAACTGACCTAGTCCAAAATTTGCCTTTGTAACTAAATTAAAAAATAAGTGAGTGTTGTTGCCTGTTTTTGGATTTAGGTATGAATGTTTTGCAAAGCACTAAGTGTGAAATCCTTCCTAAATAAAACCTCTTCTGGGAGGCAACATTTTGGAAAATGTCACAATAACTATCCTGCAAACCAGTGTTTGGGGATTAGAACACATTACTTAGTGCTCACACAGGTAGCTATGAACCTGATCAAGTAATATGGTGAGCATCTCCAACTCCCACAGATGTCAATAGGAACTGCCCATACTCAGCGCTTCTTGGCATGAGGCCCTTAAAGGGACAGATATAAAAATATTTGCCCTTTGAAGTAGGTTCAATATGAAGTTGCATATAGTCCACTAATTTAAAGGTATCGGAACAGCTTTGGAGAGATCCAAATAATCTTTTATGAGAATTACTGTATATTTTAAAGTGACTTTTTGTATATAAACCATCACTGTTCATAACGTATCCAGGCATGTAAAGGAAGAAAAATCCCCACTGACATCCTTTACAGATACATGGCTAGAAGATCTGAGAAAGAATCGGCACAATAATCTATTGTCAGCACTTGCTGTAGCAGACTGAAAAATCAGAGGGGAAAGGAAAACAGAACCCTAGGCAGAAGACAGCAGCATGGAAGTTCAAAACCATTTCATACTAATAGCAAAATGAGAGGTAGAGGAAAGAGGGAGGACACTCAAGTGAGTTAATTTCACATGGGAACAAGGTGCTAAAAGTGATACGCTGGCTCACAATGGAGGTGCACCCACAGAACCAATGATGTTTTAAATTGAAACAGAACAATCTTATAGAGAACAGAGTCAATACATTTGCAATCAATTAGAAAACAATTTTCTTTCTGGTTGTATACAGTATACCTGGAATTCAGAATCTTTCCTAGCTGCCTTTCTCCACTGAACATGACTGTGATAAATTGCAAATGGCAGGAGGCTAATGAGGATGGAAACAGACATCTGTTGAAAATGTTGGCCAAGTGGCTGCAACTGTATTTACCAAGCAAGTGCAAAGAGAATAATCTACATGTGGTTGGCTCCTGAAAGGTGAATTATCCTGACAGCATGGAAAAGTGGGGGAACGAAGGGTTCACCTGTCCCCTGCCATCTCAGCCCTCTCTTCTTCATAGTGCATGTCTGGAGCCCCTCCTCCTAGTTTCCACAACACTTAAGCAACCTACTTACTTAAACCAGGACTCAAGAGAGTGACTTTTTTGACTACCTTCCCAAGCCCGCAAACATGTACTGGAATAGATTTTCTCACATGATTAATTCCATTGAATTCTATGGCCTTACTCATCTAAATAAAACTACTCCCAAATGTAAGAGTTTTCAGGATTAGATGCCAATTTACTAATGTAAAGGCAACACTGTTGGTTCTTTAGTTCTGGACCTCAGACTAGGCATATGGTTAAGGTTTCCAAGGGAATAACTTGGAAGCTGTGTTGCCAGTCAGTGGACAAATAACCTTGAATAATGAGCCAAGCAAAAGCACGGATCTTTTCAAGGACTGGATCATCACAACTGTCCAAACATTTATTGTTTAATTAATTGCAATTTAGGGAAAATATATTGAGCTGTTTCAAAGTGATTTGTTCTAGGGCTGTCAAGCGATTAAAAAAATGAATTGTGATTAATTGCTCTGTTAAACAATAGAATACCATTTATTTAAATATTTTTGGGATGTTTTCTACATTTTCAAATATATTGATTTCAATTACAACACAGAATATAAAGTGTACAGTGCTCACTTTATATTTATTTCTGATTACAAATATTTGCACTGTAAAAAACAAAAGAAATAGTATTTTTCAATTCACCTAATACAAGTACTGTAGTGCAATCTCTTCATCATGAAAGTTGTATTTACAAATGTATAATTATGTACAAAAAGCCCCTGCATTAAAAAAGAAAATAATGTAAAACTTTTGAGCCTACAAGTGCACTCAGTCCTACTTCTTGTTCATCCAATCACTCAGACAAACAAGTTTGTTTACATTTGCAGAAGATTTGCTGCATGCTCTGGTATATTGACGTTTCAACTGCACCAAACACAGCAGAAACTTTTATTCTCTGAACTTTACTTATTTCAACTATGGGGATTATAATGTTTCAGCAATGTAAACGGAAAGTGGTATATTTTCTCTTGACTTATAAATTCACTTTTTCAAAACTCTAATCTTATTGCAACACTATTGCTGACTTAACAAATCAGAGGTTTCTTTACAACTAGAAGTTAAACACCTCAGGCACCAGACTAATGACTGCTAAGCAATAAAATACGTAAGTGTAATGAAGAGTTTAAATGTTTTTGGATTTCCTAAACAATATTGTTTTCAATATAGCTAATGGTCTGCGCTCCAGGCGAGCAATATTACTGATTCTTTTTGGCTTTTGCTTTACATTACAAACCACTGTGTAAAAATAAAACTGATGCTGGGAGATGCTGAATACCCTCAAGTCCCATTAAGTTCAACAGGAGTCAAGGGCATGAAAGCATCTCACAGTAAGTGCTCAGCACACCGTAGCATCAAGTCCTACTGTAAATGCAAACATCATTTGAGGCTCAGAATTTATCATCACCTGAATGCTGCACTATATCACTGACTTCCCTGTATATCAATTATTTGCATATCTTAAGTGCTACCATATTGAGAAGCTATGTGCAAAAATTCTCATGAGAAGTATCCTTATTTGTATAGAAACACTAGCATATGCAAGTACATAATGTATGTGCAGGTACCTCTTAAGATATGGTAGTTAAGATATGCCAGGATCCAAATCTTACATATACTTGCATATCTCATCAATTATCTTAAGATATGCAAGTATATATTGCTTAATTGTGCATTCCTTACTCAGACAAAATAGTCAGACTTTAGTCAATGGCAGCTTGGCCTTAGTAGAACTGTGAGCTGATGGCCGTACATTTTAAGTTCCATCCCTAAATACTGTATACACTTTGTAGGATTCTAGTCAGTGATTTGTATGTTGTTGTGTTTACATTGCCAAAGATGCACAACACCAATGTATTTTAACCTGGACATGCTTTACTGATCTCTCCCTTCCCTTTAGCAGATCCCCTCCTAACTAAACCCACCAAAATAAATAAATAAAATCGTGGCACTAACATGCCTCATCTCATGGTTCACTCTGCTTCTGTATTCTTTACCTTCCCCCATCCTGTGTCTGTCTGGTCTGTTTAGATTGTAAATTCTTCAGGAAAAGGACCATATTTTTGTTTTGCTTTTCCTAGCACAACGGGGCCCTGGTCCATGATTGGGAATGCTAGGCATTACAGTAATACAAATAATAATAATGTACGGTTCCCGTAAGATCACCGCCTACTCAATCACTGATGTTCACAAAGGTTCAGTGCCAGATTCCCTCCTCCCATAGTAAAGCTCATTGGAGAGGTCTGAGAAGGAGGAAATCACCAATGTTTCCTTCATAGAGTTTCCCCCCATGGTGATTCATGGGACGGGTGGGTGAATAAAAACTAAAGGACAGTATTTCCAAACTGTCAGGACATTTTCTTTCTAACTTAATGTACTCCTTTGTATTGTCCCACTCTTCTAAGTCACTGCATCCTAGTCAATCTTCTTCTATTGCTAGTTAGGTGATGTATAGTAAGCAAGATTATCTTTTCTTGTGATCTAGAAAAGCTTTAGCTATTATTACATTATTTGTAAAACCATGATCTATTTAGTAAAATCAAAGCAAGTAGTAATGGGTCATTGTTATCTAGTACCTGTTTAGAGTGGCATAGTTTAGATACAGCATTTTTTCATTTGCTTTGGGATGATGTGTGAAAAACACATTAGGGGGTTTCCCAATCAGGCATTAGGATATTATCTACTTCATGTATCTACCAGTTCTTGTGTAGTCACTCTGGTTCCAGGTCAGAAAAACACTTTGCATGTGCCCAAGTTATACATGTGTTTATATTTCATTAAAGTCATTAGCACTTAAGCATGTGCTTAATGTTAAAAATGTGTTTGCACTATTTTTAATAGGGACATTCTTGCTCAATTGGGATCTGTCTCCATAAATTGTAGTGTGATTCTATAGAACTTATTTTCACACGGTAGGGATGACTTCATAGCTCAGGAGTGGGTAGATTAAAGCAGACAGCACAGCCCTCATCATTATGTATCATCTTTGTACACAAGTTGCCAAAAGCAGTCAGAAGCACGGGCCAAACAGAAGAAGCTTAGGGAGAAATAAAATATTTTTAAAGGTTTGTCCAGAGGCATTTTCGCTTTGGAATGTTTACAAGGATATTTTATTTTTTGGTTTTTATACTCATGAATTATCCTATGAGAGTAAATCTTGCTGGTTTGTAGTCAAGCTACATGCAAGTTACAGCTTTCAGAACCTAGTGTCAGTAATTCAGGATAAGGCTTGCATACTAATCACAAACTTCACTAGTCACTAGACTGAGCATCTGGATTGATAAAGGTTGCTATATTCAGCAAGAGCAATGATTGTCTGACTTTGTTATAGTATGCATATTATATATATATATCACAAATCTGAAACAGCTTGTGACAGGTTCAGACTGAGCCACTGAGTATTTGCCCAGTGGACTGTGCCCTAGGCTTGGCCACTGCCTATGCAGACAGGGCTTCAGTGAAGCAAGTGGTGAGAGCAGCATGCAATGCAGCAGGGAGAAAGCAGGACAGGGGACTGACTGCCCACTTCACCATTACCTTGCAACTCAAGGGAATGGGGTGGGTCTGCAGCATGTCCAGTATAAGCCATGTTCCTGAATCGCCCCTATGCATATCCTTCAAACCCACAGTGCTCCCAAATATATAAATAATATAATAGCTCACTCAAAGTAGCCTCACTGCTCTTCACTCAGCCGGCTGCTCCATTGGCTGAGCTACTGAAGGAGGTAAAGGCTGGATGGGGAGCTGGAGGAACAATCCCCACTCCTAAAAAGCATTAGGGGTACCAGGCCTGGAACAGGAAGAATGAGAAAAGAAGGGAATGAAGAAATATGTGAGGTGACAGGGAGTGTAAACGAATAAGGGAGTCACACTTACAGAGTTCCCCTTTAGCTTGCATAAGCATTTCTTCACCCATCACTTCTGAGCTGAGCCTGGTATTTGGGAAGATGCCAGTGAACAGGCTAATATGAGGAAGTTATTTTATACTATCTGAGTTGCACCAGGTCAATAGTACCTGTTGCAAAATAGGGTTACGCAGATTAAAAGGGACAGTAATCAATAAAGACTAATTATATTTTTCCATTTTATTTATTGCAAATAGATGTCAAAGTGTCACTTACTCTCAAGGATTGGGAGGCTGTGTCAGCCTAGGAACTTAAGTTCAGTCCTTCTCCATGGTCATTAGCCATTTCCTGTGCATGTGAAGGGACTACAGCACACTTTGTGGAGAGTGATTCCTTGGTCCTCTTTCCTTTTTGACTGAGCACCCCAAGCTGCGTAGACAGTAGACACCCTTTCTTCACAACCTCATTTCAGAGGCTGAAAGGAGGGTTACAGCATACATGAAGTTGCCAAACAATTGTAAAAATACAGGGGATGTAGTAAAATTTTTATTTTTAAGAGTGGAGAGAGAAAATCAGATTAGAATAAAAATAAAATAGCATGTTTAGGCTTAAGATGCACCTAAGGTGGGTTTAGTATAGGGACCGTGCCAATATTTGGGGCATTGTCTTATATAGGCACATATTACCCCCCACCCCATCCTGATTTTTCACACTTGCTGTCTGGTCACCCTAGCTGGATAGGTACCAGTTACAGAAATAAAACAATTCCTCTCATTTCTAGAGATTATACGCTGTCTCTTCAGCATATCCCTTTCTCCCTGAGCCTTTGTGTAAGCCGAATGTCAGAAATGTGATCTCTACTCTTAGATGTCTCTTGTCATCTTCCCTCCCTCCTGGGATCCTGCTCCTTTGTAGCCTGTGACCCTTTTTGATGTTTAAGTTGTGATATAATTTGGTATCATAATAAGCATCAAATAATGTCAAAGTTACATCCACAGTTCACCAAGGTAGTGTTTGTTCAGATGTGCTCTCTAAGGAGAAGTTGAAAAGTCTCTGTCCTTCGTACAATGGCTACAGTCCCACAAATAGTGACAAGATTACAGTAGCTGTTCAGACAATCTGTTCACGATGACAAATGGCTGAAGAAGATGTGGGAACTAGATGGGGAGTTAGTTCTCAAAGAAGTCATGAGTGGAGAATATGTGAGAGCTTGTCACAGATTCTTGGTCCATTAAGAGAAGCTATACAGGGAGAGGGTAAAGAGTCATTAGCTGAGGGTAAAGATCTACAGAAGTTTTTCTGGTATGGGAATGATGTGCTATGCCATTATATCGAGGGGCTTCCCTAAAAATATTCCTTCTTAGCCTTTGATAAATCCAATGCCCAGGGGATGTGTGTGATGTAAGACAGCAGGGCATGAGTCATGAGAAGTTGTGTGTTTTCCCTTTTCAACAGAAAATGCTTCTCAATTTATAAGCAAAGAGATAGGCAGAACCATCAGGCACACAAACATTTAAAGATATATTTTGCTAGTCATGTTTACATTTTGTTCCTGTAAACTGTGTTTAGGGATACTGATATTGATGTACATACTATGTGTATGTGGAAGGCAGGGTGAAAGAACTGGTGTGAAAGCCCTGTAGGATGTAAGGGATGGGGGTTCTTCCTTAGGAAACTTTGTGAAAATAACTTCCATTGGGTGCAATATGGTTCATTCCTAAAGCAAACATTTGCTCTACAGAAGTAGTACTTCTCTAAGCCCAAGGAGATGATTTTGCAGTTTCCTGGGGAAAATGGGGAGCTACATCGGTGGAAGGGAAATCACCAATCCAGTTTAATGCAGGATTTTAACAATGGGATCTTGAAAGCCTCCAAGAACTCCTTCCAACTCATCAGGATGATGGGAAGGAAGCTGAAGCTAATTAAGGAGTTGTCTGGGAAGGATGGCAGCAGAGAGGGCAAAGCACAGTTTACCAGTCTCCTCTGCATGCCCAAATACTAGTTAGCACATTCATGACATTCTAATATATGTGAGTCATCTGAAAGTAATGAGTAGGAGTTAGTTTTCTAGACGACAAAGTAGCAGGGAATGCCAATGAATACCTCTTCCAAAACAATGCATTTTCCCATTGAATGCAAGACCTTAGGTGATGTTATTTGCTCTGTATAGTAAGCACTAACACAAGGTGTGGGACCTCAAACCCAATCTAGACATCCAATCTGGTTTAAATGAAATCCACTCTTTATAAACACAGAGACGCAGAATGCAATAATTTACCTTAGTTATAATTTACCTGGAGACAATTCAAATCTATACTAAAAAATAAAATCAGAAATCGATGGTAGCTGTTGCAAGATCATTGGTCAGGAAAAAAAATGTTGCGATTTATTTTTTCCATTCCAGTTAAAAATGAGATCAGGAGTTTTTTCATAACAAATGATGAGCATTAATTTTTTCTACATCTATTATAGCATTCAATGGTATAAAAATAGTTTGTCTCAATAGTGTGTATATAATCTTTAATGCAGCGACAGCTTTAATGCTCAATGCTGAAGGACTTAAAGATGCAGAACAACAACTTCACTATGTAGGAAAAATCAGGTCATGACTAACTTGTTTTCACAGACTTTGAAATACTCAGTTTTCACAGATGCATAGTTTTCACAGACTTTGAAATACGCATAGTTTTTTGTTGTGCTTAATGGAAATGTCTACTGCTTGAAAATGAGCCCAGTGAAATTTATGTATTGCCTTGAATTTTTTGTTCAGATAGGTTCATATTTACACATAATGATATATCTGCATCCACATAATGTACTTGAATATGCTGCAGTATTTCTATACAAATATGGATACTTCTAATGAGAATTTTCACACAGTTTATCAGTATGGTAGTTCTTAAGAAATTCAAGTAATTGAAATACAGTGAAGTCAGTGAAAAGGTTTTTACTATTGCTTTGAACGGTGGACTAAAAGTTCCTTTTTAATGAAGCAAATGTTTCAGGTTTAATGGCCATGGAGGGTAGGGCAAATTCTCCCTTCAACTATATCACTGCATTTAATCTGGTTAAAGCCTAAGAAGTAAAGGTCCTTCATTTGTTTCATAGTGATGTTTTGTGCAGTTGACCAGAGGTAATCAATACATCTTTTGAATAAGCTTCCTTTCATTGTAAGGTATTGATTTACATTGGCAATATCAATGGAGACATTGGTTCTTCCTTTAATTCTTGCCTGACATATATATTTTAATAAATTAAAAGTGTCTTAAAGAAGACCAAATCTGCAGCAAAGATATCTTAAAGGGACCAATCCTACCTTTAGTGTACATCCCTAATGCATCTGAAAGAGTTGCAGGAACAAGGGAGAGGAAAACCTCCCCAATGGGAGGTCTACGGCAAAGGCTCATTAACTTGAGTGGGCTTTGGAACAAGGCCTGTATCGGTGACTGCTGCATCAGTACTACAGTAGCCTCTGTGGGTGGTGCACTCCCATTCCCATGATGTTTATGGTGATGGATCCATTATTCCCAACTTGCTTCTACTACAGGCCCCAACAGTCCTATCCCATTCAACTCTCCATGGTTCTGTGTTGCACAGCATTCAGATGAAGCTCTCCAAATCACACCCCTTGCCAATATTAGGAAGTATATCATATCCATTGTATTGGGAGGAGGAGGATCAGGAGCTGGAGTTAGGTGGATAGGTTGATCTGCATTAAGTACAGCCTCACTGTTTGTTTATGGATTGCACCTGTGTGTTTATTGTGTTCCAGACTGTAAAAAACAAGAAAGTCAATCATCAGGCGTACCTGGGGTTTTCGGAAGTAGTTCTTCTCTTATCCCATAAAATGAAGACATATTCTTGTTACACAGTTATAGCTTTAATAGGATTTTAAATATGTTTATAGGAGAGCTATAATCTAGGGCAGGGGTGGCCAACCTCTGGCTCTGGAGCCACATGCAGCTCTTCAGAAGTTAATATGCAGCTCCTTGTATAGGCACCAACTCTGGGGCTGGAGCTACAGGCGCCAACTTTCCAATGTGCTGGGGAGTGCTCACTGCTCAACCCCTGGCTCTGCCACAGGCCCTGCCCCCACTCCATCTCTTCCCGCCCCCTCCCCTGAGCCTGCCATGCCCTCACTCCTCCCAGTTGGTGGGAGGCACTGGGAGCGGGGTGGGGGAGCTGATGAGGGGCTGCTGATGTATTACTGTGGCTCTTTGGCAATGTACATTGGTAAATTCTGGCTTCTTCTCAGGCTCAGATTGGCCACCCCTGATCTAGGGCAACCCCTACCAGTCTAGATAAAAATTCACCACACTCTAGCAGACATTTATATCTATATATCACATAATAAAAGACACTGTGGTAGGTGGTGCATATATAATTCTTTTCTAGTTTTACCAACTATTATCAAGAGAAGTTGTTGCTGTATATAAGTGCACTAGAAGAGAAACTCATACAACAGCTTGTACTTTACAACCTGACATTTTGAGTTTGCAGATGTGCACCAGGTTGGTAGGGGAAAAGTATTTTAAAATGTACAACTCTGCAATATTGACAGAGGAAACTGCAGCTTCCAAATTAACTAGCTGGGAATGATGGAGTGAAGCTGTTTGAAAACAACTATCAGTGTGACTAATTGTCAACTACACCCATAACAGCGGTCACGTTCAACATATTAGCCTCAGCAGCAACATATCTGACTAACTTGTGGCAGAAGATACTGTAGCCCAGTGAGCCAGCTTACCTCTATTATATTCACTGCTTTGTATTATATTCTGCTTTATTATATTCAGCAGTAATGCAAGGAGCCTACAGGCTTGTATCCTGTAAATCATTGGCTTCAGCAATTAGCTTGAGGCCTACGAAATTTGGCATAGATAAATTTAGATAACTCATAAATTTTGGGGATCTGGAAGTAGAGCGTAGGGGGGAATTTTGTACATAATGACATCAGCTAACCACAGACCATGAACTGACATTGGCTTCTGGAAGGTTTTGGATGGAATATTCAACTGCAAGAGTGCCATGGTAACGAATTGACATATGATAATGGGGTGAAATCATAAATACCCTAACCTATAGAAGAAGGACACCTTAACATTGGTAAGGGAAGGAAATACATATAAGGAAGCGGGGAAAAACTCCTAATGAATATGCATTAGACATGGTAACATCAGCATAACATATTATAAAAGTGGCATCCCAACCTGAGGCAGTAGGACAGCAAGATGTAGCCTTTGGGAAGGGCCAGAATGATGGCCACTGGTGAAGATGGGGAAGGTTATGGTGATGAGGAATATAATGGCTAACATTTCAAGTTCTTCTGCAAGGGATGGGTGAGAGTATGGATGTTCAGATGTACTTTCTGAATGATCTCTATCTCCCTCTTACTGAGTTAGAGTGTGTGTGCCTTTGCTAAATGTATTAATAAATAATTTATTTGTAAATATAGAAGAGTTCTTATAGTGTGAGTGTTGCACCTATGCACATCAGGGTTCCCAATTATATAATAATTTTAATACTAGGCCTGCTCTTGGGACAAGAATCTGTCATCCCTCAAAGTGATAACTGGGAATATTTATTCATGATCTATAGATCAGGCTACAATACAAGTCTCAGTTTGGACTCTACAGCTACAAAATGACATAAGCCATAAAAGCTAAGGCCATAGTTAGGCTTGAAAATTAGGCTCCTATCTCCATATTAAAGGCATGTAAGTAAACATGGCCTGGTTTTTTCTATTCAGCACCTCTAGCTCCACTACCTTCAGTGGGTAATTCTGTAAATCAGGCAACTGTTACTTATGTGCCTGAATATGGAAATAGGAGCATATACTAGCCACCCAGGTTTGAAAATATTAGCCCTACACCATTGGTTCTGATGTAACAACTATCATTATATTTTCAAAAAAACACATAGCAGCAGTACACACTTGGAAATGTCACCTTCCTAGTACAGCCTCCAAGAGGTTCATTTGACTGTATATTTTCACATATGATCTGCAAGTCTAGATTTATATCTCTGTTGTTCATGCACATCCCGGATGGAAGAGATTCTGAATAATTCCTTAGGAAATAAGCACTAAACTTCTAAGTATTTTGAGAGTTGTTTTCTTAATAAGAGGTTTATCGTTTCCAGTGTAATTCTCCTTACTACACACGCACCTTAAAATAAGCTGCTCTTTATCTTGATTTATGGTATTTAAAGTATACAAATATAATACATGAGTACTTGATGTCTCCAAATAAATCATAAGCCTTTACAGCCTTGTATTTTACAGCCTTATGTCAAGGATTGTAAATATAAAACAGTGTGAAAGCTTTCTTCAGCAGCCACCCAAGAGAGCAGCAAAATCTGTTTCCTAGAAGAGTTGGGTCTTTAACTAAAGGTCAAGTAAAATTGTTTTAGAAACCTTGGGGAAGCCTTGAAGTTGTTGCTTAACAGCAGATTGCTTTCTGGAGATGGCGCTGCATATCTTTACAGGAAGAGATGTCATTAATTGAAATGCTGCCATATATTGTTACGTAAGACAATGTCAAGGGGTGCTCAGGAAAATACCAGTGAGGTGAGTTTTAAGGAGGAGGATCTTGTGGGAATCCTAGAACATCCATATTTTGTTTTTGCCTCTTAATGAGTGTCAGGCAGCTGTAAAAGATTTAAAGGGGGACATGAATCAAAGATATTGATGGACCCCTCTGTTGTCAGCAAAAGAGGGCAGAAAAGGGAGCTTGGTTCCTGAAGATTAAAAGGAAAATAAAATAAGTGATCAAGAGGGGAGAAAAGGTGACTGAGAGCAGCTCATGGAGATGGAATGGCTTCAGTGTAGCACTTTGCAGATTTAAGAAAAAAAATCCAAATCTTATCTAGAAAATATCCCAAAGACTTTTAAACCTCCCACCCATGACTGCACTACAGCTGCCTACAGCTGCGTGTCTTCCTCATGGTCATAGGGACTGGGAGTAATACAGTGAAAATAAAGAGTAGCTCTTTTGTTCTTCTCTCTTAGTTGAAAACTTGTGCAACTTATAGCTGGGGGACGGGGGGAGGTTGACTGGCATCCAGGGCAGACTAACTTTTGTAAGTTTTCATTGGGGCAGACACTAGAAGGCACCATCACAGACTCATACATACATAGTGAATAAGGAAGGTTGGTTTTTCAGGCCATGCACTGCTGGTCATAAATATTTTGGATCAAATCATATCCTATGTGGATTATTCCTGTGCAAAGCACTGGAAACATATATTTGCTATGACTGATTGTTCTTTATTGGAAAGGGGAGAGGCAGGATTTGCCCCTTCTAGAATAGGCAGGGGGGTTGTCCCATGGAACTTGTTGCCCTCTTGTATCCACTAAAGTCTAAAGCTTCCTGTAGGAAGCAATTCAGAGATAACAGTCCTTCCTACCTCATGGGAAATCCCAGATTCCATGGCATGGAATGCATGGTTCTGACAGCAGAGTGGGAGAGTGTATAAGAGAACATTGACTGAATGCAATAGAAATCATCTGTCTACAACCCTTGGTTTTCATCCTTCTCACCTGTGGAGCCTGATCTGGGTGGAAGACTTATGAAAGAGTGGACAACGATGATAAGGACGAACATGCCATTAAGCCAGTATGCCACATTCTGTGTCTCTCCCCAACTCAGGTTCCAAGAGTTTTATGTCTCCTTTCCATTAATAGTGTTGATGTAATATAGTTAGATTTCTTTAAGGCATTGACTTGGTACCACATGACATTTTGATTAAAAAAATCTAGAAAGATATAAAATTAACATGGCACACATGAAATGGGGTAAAAACTGACTAAGTGATAGGTCTCAACATGTACTTGTAAATGGAGAATCATCAAACAGGTGTGTTTCTAATGGGGTCTCAGTTCTTGGGCTCATGCCTTCTAACATTTGCACTAATGATGTGGAAGAAAACAAAATTTGCAAATGACACAAAAATAGGAGGAATAATAAATAACGAAGAGGACAAGTCACTGAAACACAGTGATCTGGATTGCTTTGTAATCTGAGCACTAGTAAACATGCACTTTAACATAGCTAAATGTAAATGTATACATCTAGGAACATAAGATGTAGGCCATATGTACAGGATGGGGGGTTATACTGGGAATCAGTGACTGAAAAAGTTTTGGGTGTCAAGGTGGATAATCAGCCGACCACAAGCTCCCAGAGTGATGCTGTGGCCAAAAGAGTTAATGCAATTCTTGATGCCTAAAGAAGGGAATCTCAAGTAGGTTATTTTACCTCTGTATTTGGAACTGGTGTGACCACTGCTGAAATATTGTGTCCAGTTCTGGTGCTGCAATTCAAGAAGGAGATTGATAAATTGGAAAGGGCTCAGAGCAGACACATGAGAATGACATATAGTGATAAGCTAAATAGACTGGTATCCTTGAATCTAACAAAGAAAAGATTAAAGGGTGACTTGCTTACAGTTTAAGTACCAACATGGGGTACAAATATTTAATAATGAGGTCTTCAAACTTAGCAGAGAAAGGAATAACATGATCCAATGACTGTAAGCTGAAGTGAAGAGGACAAATTCAGACTGGAAATAAGATATACATTTTCAACATTGAGAGTAATTAACCATTGGAGAAATGTATTGGGGGTCATGGTGGATTCTCCATCACTGACAATATTAAATTGAGATTGGATGCTTTTTTTCTAAGATATCTGCTCTGGGAATTATTTTGGGGATGTTCTAACCTCCTGCATAACACAGGCCAGACTAAAGAATCACAATGGTCCCTTCTTGCCTTGAAATCTAAACATTATTAATAAGGATCACAAATTATAATTCTTTTGTAAGTTGTTCTCAGACAAACTTTAAATTACATAAAATAAATGCAGAGATTCATCTGTTGTTGAAATGTATTTAATTTATTCATCTATGAGTGAAAGCAGAAGAATATTGTTGGCTTAGAACAGATATAGTACAGGCATGAACAATGCAAGTTTTCTCAGGCCAGACCATGTATGTTAGTCCTGGCACACACACGATCCCTGCTTTTCGAAGTCCTGAACCTCTTTTGAGCAGAGGTTACCAATAATGGACATGTCAGTGGTGATTATCTGATGTGTATGAATTGGAGCTTTGAGGACTCTACCAGAATCATTTCCAGTCTGAACTATTTGAATTCATGTCTTAAGTGACTAACTCGAGCATTAACCTGAAGCTACCTACACCACTCCCTTTGCATAGACTGGTGAAATGGCTAAATATTTATCTTCTGAAAATCTATGATTTTTTTCTCCACATGCAGTACATGGTTGGATTACTGTAAAGTGTACTCCATCCTTACCCACTTAGCAACACTGGAGTCCAGTCATCATCTTCTAAAGTGATGACTAGAGTTATTTTTTTTCCAATTTCCCAAGACAATATAAGAACATTATTATAGATTAGCATGAATTATCCTGGCTAATGGAATCAGTGACTTCTGATTAACATGAGCTGGTTTGAAATGGCAGGTAGGTCACATACTTCCTTCTACCATCTGTGATCATAACTCAAATCAGTGTTGCATACTGTAGGTGTAGATTACCTTGCACATGGTGTAATCATTTACACATACACAAAATGGATGTAATGTCATTACTCATGGGTCAGACCATGGCCTGTCATGCTTGCCTGTGCAGGGGAAAAATGGTATGCCTCTTACTGTCCTGCACCACAGGGGTGAGGAAAAAAACTTCCACAAAGCTATTTCCCCTCCTGCACTGGTAGGCAGTAAATAGGTGGAGCCTTGCCTGAATACTCTATCCCAAGTGTGCTGGCATAGGATTGGTACAGAGTATGTCCACACATTGAGCAGGCAGGAATGCAATCTGCTTCCCAGGTTGCTTCTGGGGAAGTGTAACAGTGGACTCCCTACTCACAGATCTCATGGCCCAGCCAAAATTTAAGCAATAAATTATTTATTTATATTATGATAGCACCTAGAGACCTCGACTGAGATAGTGACCCCATTGTGCTAGGCACTACACAAGCCCAGAGTAAGACAGCCTGTGCTCCACAGAGCTTACAATTTAGAGTAGACAAGTCAAAGAGTGGGAGAAAGGAAGCATTATCCTCCATTTTACTGATGAAAGATTTACATTTTCAGAGAGCTTAAGTGACTTGCCCAAGGTCACATAGCAACTGACCCAAATCGCTTGAATACAGTCCAGTTTGGAGCGTCAGGCTCCACTACATTAAGTTTGAAATACAGAACCATCCAGACTATAGAATATAAAAATGCAATGCACTTTAAAATGTCTTCTGTGAATTAGATTTCCATCTATATTCAAAGAAATAATAGCTTATGCATTTTAATTTGGTCTGTTTGTTTTTTAGACATCCATGTAAAACCTAATTTTTTTTAAAAAAGCAATCTTCAATCAAGTTTTTTTTATTAAGGCTTTTCCTCAGTTCTTAAATTACAAAGATTTTTATATAAGACTAAGCTCACTAATGTATTTAATTACATATCTGTAGATAAAGCAAAAATATTTGTGTTATTTTCAATTATTTTTCTAATTCTACAGCATTGACAAAACATCAGATATTAGTTATTGAGAACACAGGATACGAGGGGTACTGAAAAGTGGATTTGCATATAAAAGCGTTTTGCACGTGCAGATATGGGCGCATGTTTACCCATAGAGAGTTTACATGGGGATCTTTAGTCTTGAATGTATAAACTGAAGCCATGAGCCTGCAAACTTTCAACTTAGAATCATAGAATATTAGGGTTGGAAGAGACCTTAATGTGCATCATAGAATATCAGGGTTGAAAGGGACCTCAGGAGGTCATCTAGTCCAATCCTCTGCTCAAAGCAGGACTAAGACCAACAGATGAGGATACAACTTCTTTGTGCAAGTAGTCCCATTGAACTCAATGGCAGTGTTCTTGCAAGTAAGGGTCAATAAGACTGAGCCATAAATGTGCATGCTGAAACAGGTTTAGATGAATCTGATGGCTCACGCTGGCAGCATGGCTAAAATTAACAATTCAATGAATGGCAAGGTTTTTTTTACCAGGATTCGCTAAGCAACTATTTAAAAAGCACCAGTTTTGTGATATTTTGTCAGTTTAACTAAAACCCATCATGCAATAAGAGACTGTCATTGCCCAGTTAGGGAGATTACAATCTAAGTCCTTGATCCTGAAATGACTTGTACAGTACAACCTCCTCAGAGTTACGAACACCTTGGAAATGAAGCAACAGAGTGTCCTGTGGCACCTTTAAGACTAACAGAAGGATTGGGAGCATAAGCTTTCGTGGGTAAGAACCTCACTTCTTCAGATGCAAGTAATGGAAATCTCCAGAGGCAGGTATAAATCAGTATGGAGAGAATGAGGTTAGTTCAATCAGGGAGGGTGAGGTGCTCTGCTAGCAGTTGAGGTGTGAACACCAAGGGAGGAGAAACTGCTTCTGCAGTTGGATAGCCATTCACAGTCTTTGTTTAATCCTGATCTGATGGTGTCAAATTTGCAAATGAACTGGAGCTCAGCAGTTTCTCTTTGGAGTCTGGTCCTGAAGTTTTTTTTGCTGAAGTTGGCTATCTTTACATCTGCTATTGTGTGGCCAGGGAGGTTGAAGTGTTCTCCTACAGGTTTTTGTATATTACCATTCCTGATATCTGACTTGTGTCCATTTATCCTCTTGCGTAGTGACTATCCAGTTTGGCCAATGTACATAGCAGAGGGGCATTGCTGGCATATGATGGCATATATAACATTGGTGGATGTGCAGGTGAATGAGCCGGTGATGTTGTAGCTGATGTTCTGAAGAAGTGAGGTTCTTACCCACGAAAGCTTATGCTTCCAATACTTCTGTTAGTCTTAAAGGTGCCACAGGACCCTCTGTTGCTTTTTACAGATTCAGACTAACACGGCTACCCCTCTGATACGTGGAAATGAAGGTTGTTCGTAAATCTGAAATGTTCATAAGTCTGAAGAAAATGTTATGGTAGTCCTTTCAAAAAGTTTACAACTGAACATTGACTTAATACAGCTTTGAAACTTTACTATGCGGAAGAAAAATGCTGCTTTGCTCTTGTTTTTCAGTAGTTTATGTTTAGCACAATACTTCACTGTATTTGCTTGGGGGTGGGGGAAAGGGGTGTCTCTGCTTCTGCTTGATTGCGTACTTCCGGTTCCAAATGAGGTGCGTGGTTGACTGATCAGTTCGTAACTCTGGTGTCTGTAACTCAGATTCTATTGTACATGGACTTAACTTTATGCACTGTTAATAGTGCCACTGAAATCAACTTCTACTCTAGCCATGCACTTGCATAAATTTTGCACAAGCCATGCACTTGCAGGACTGAAGCCTAAAACAGAAAAAAACAGACAGAGCCTTGCAAATCTGAAGACATCCGCTTTATATCTATGTTTGCGGATCAGATGAGAATACAAATTTTGTATCCGTGCAGGGCTCTACAGACAGATATGGGGCGCAGGATACAACTTATGTACAAAATGAGTATAGTGGTGATCTATATACACCTTAAAACCTGTAAACGCCTTAATAAGAAAAAAGTGTGACTCAAAACAAGGGGGAAGAAAACCCAAAATATGTCCAGTGTTTATTCACATTATAAAAATATCCTAATTTTTACACAATCTGTATAACTCCACCAAAACAGGCTTTTCCATTCTCACTGCTTTTGTTTGTGTATTGGCACAATCCACCACTGAGGATAAGAAGCCCAAGAGACAGACTGATTTTGACTGAAACCATATATGAAGCCCCAAGTAGAAAGATAAAGGCTAAATAACTGTGCTGTGCACACTGCAAGGCAGGTTTCTTCCTTCCTCCTGCTCGGGGGTGTGGGTCTACTCCACAAATGAACATGTGATTGCAGTATAGGTAGGCATACCCATGCTAACTTTAATCTAGTTCAGAGGTGGGCAAACTACAGTCCTCTGCCCACATCCAGCCTGCGGGACCGTCCTGCCCAGCCCCCGAGCTCCTGGCCCTGGAGGCTAGCCCCCATCCCCCGCAGCCTCCGCTCACTCGCTCCGCTGCTGCGGCAATGCTCTAGGCAGCCGGGCTTTGAGCTCCTGGAGCAGCACAGCTGCAGAGTCTGGCCTGACCCGTGCTCTGTGCTGCGTGGTGGTGGCAGCGTGGTGTCTCGGCTGCAGCCAGGCAGCGCAGCTGTAGCGCTGCCCGCCACTGGTGCTCCAGGCAGCGCGGTAAGGGGGCAGGGAGCGGTTGGATAGAGGGGAGGGGAGTTTGGGGTGGTGGTCAGGGGGTAGGGGTGTGGATAGGGGTCGGGGTGGTCGGAGGGGACACAGGGGTTGAATGGGGGCAGGAGTGCCGGTGGGGCAGTCAGTAAGGAGGGGGGGGTTGAATGGGGCAGCGGGGGGCAGTCAGGGGTTCTGGTGGCAGTCAGGGGACAGGGAGAAGGGGTGGTTGGATAGGGCAGGGGTTCCGGGGGGGCTGTCAGGAATGAGAGGAGGGGCTGGATGGGGCGGTGGGGATCCGGGGGCATTTAGGGGACAGGGAGCGGGGTGTGTGTGGATGGGGCAGGAATCCCAGAGGGGCCATCAGGGAACAGAGGGAGTTGGATGGGGCAGGAGTCCCGGAGGGAGGTCAGATAGGAGGTGGGGGCTGGGCCATGACCTCCTCCCCTAACCGGCCCTTCATACAATTTATGAAACCCGATGCGGCCCTCAGGCCAAAAAGTTTGCCTGCCCCTGATCTAGTTAGTGTGGGTAACAGTAGCAGCGAAGACACAGCAGCACAGACCCCAGCATGGGTCAGCAACCAGAGTATGTGCCGAGGGTCCCTGGTGGACTTGTATGGAGGTGTGTAGCCCATGTTGAAGCCCCTTCCACTGTGTCGTCACTAATATTACCTATGCCAGCTGCAACCGCAGCTCTATTTGCAGTATAAATGCTTTTACTACAAAAGAAACATGAGCCTCCTTCTCTACCTCCAGGGAATATTTTTATTCTGAATTTCCTCCAGCTTGGAGAAAAGGCAGGAATATTTGTTGAAGGAAGCCATCCTGGATCATATGAGTGCTGCTGATCTGGAGCTACACACAGCATCACAAGGTGTCAGCAATGCAGCACTTCAACTCTCCACTGAGCTGAATGGGGGAACTGGCATGTACTAGCTAATTGGATTTCTTTGGTTGGTTTCACTTCTTCTTTGACATTTGTGTATGTTTGTGGGTGGCTGGTATGTGTGGCTTTATATTTCTCTCCTGACCACTGCTGCAAATTGATTGTAAGGGATAACTCAAACAAACAAGTAGGGAGAAGTTGAAAACATCTATAGAATCATAACTTCTAAGACCAGATCATAATTGTAATGCCATGATCATAAGCCTAGTGTATAATAGAGGCCATAGAACTTCACCAAGTAATTCCTGCATCAAGTCCATAACTGCTAGTTAAGTTAAAGCATATCTTTTAGAAAATAGATCCAGTTCTGATTTAAAGACTTCAAGGGATGATGCGATCCCATGGCAAATCATTTAATTACTCTCACTGCTAAACAGGTTGATTGGTTGAAGCCAAAAGGAACCCAGTGACTATAAAGTTGGAATCCAGCCCGAGGCAAGCAGCTAGGAATCAGTTCTGGCAAGTGCTTGTTAATAAAACTGGGGACTTGGAATGGGCAATGTTGATCTGAATAGAAATTAATGGGGCTTTTATTTTCCCCTGACTGTGGTAAGAAGAAATATCCATAAACTCCCAGCTTATTTCTACCTTTTCTTCCTTCGGTGAGTTTAAAGGAATCTATAACCTGCAACTCCATGTGGCAGGTATAATGTCAGAGTTTGGAAAGACACAAAGTTTTATGGACTTACATAAAATGAAAAAGCATTTGCCTCAAGACTAATGTCCTACAAAAGATGACAATCTCTACTGGTAAAGAACTAGTTAAAAAAATAATACAATATATTGTCAGGGAGCATTCAGGGTAATAGGCATAGATGCTCCCCTGCATTTGGAATGCGTTGCACCATGCTTCCTGCCACAGGTGCTGACTTTCAGCTTTCCCCAGGGGTGCTCCACCACCACTCTGACTAGAGGCCCTGTCCCCATTCTGCCCCTTCCCCCAAAGCCCAACCCTCCCTCTGCCTGTTCCTGCCCCCATCCCTTCCCTTCCTCCCAAGGCCTCACCCCTATCCTGCCTCTTCCTGCCCCCAGTCCTCTCACCCATTATTGAACAGTTGATCAGCAATGGGCAGGAGGCACTGGGGGGACTGGGAGGGAGAGGAGCTGATCAGCGAGGCCTGCTGAACAGCTCACTATTTTCTTCCCCCATGGGTGTTCCAGCCCTGGAGCACCCATGGAGTCGGCGCTTCTGCTTCCTGCATAAAACTGCATTAAAGGTCGAGGGCAGTGAAATCCCCCAGTACGACCGTCCCTGCGCTGGTCATGACCCAATAGGCAATGGCAACACTTCCTGCACTTCAGCTGCTATATCAGCCCATTGAGACCACTGGTAGTCTGTATAATTTACAGTTGACTTCAGGCTGCCCTTTTGCAGGAGGACTGACTTGATGCACATTGGTCAATGATCATGGGCGTAACCAGAGTGCCTTAAAGCACCACCCTTTCCATGTTCACTTTTTAGCCACCACCAAGATTCTAGGCCATATGTTTCACTGAGGACACACCCACTGACTAAAAGCAACTGTGCTTGAAACTTTTTTGTTGTCAGGGAGGGGGTTTATGGATTATGCCAAACTTTCTGTATCTTGCTTCAAATTTTTGCCAATAATCTGAGTTGTGTTTTGTGCACAGATTGACCTGATCCTCTGTATTATTTGATTTACTTTTCTATTACAAACTCATACTCTTATATACAATATACCAATTACTGTAATAAGTATCTGCCTTTCCCAATGTTCATTGTGTATTTATAATACAATGAAATAAAACAACAAGAAATTATCTTCTAACCTCTACTTCCTGTTATCTCCTGGCCTGCTGCCCAAAAGCTGTTTGAGGAAAAGGATGATATTTGAATAGGAGAGTCTCTTTTCTCCAGCCAATAGACCTGCTCTGGAAGCTTGTGATCATACTAATCAGTTTCTACAGCAATCTGCATTATAAACTCAGCCTCTGCTGGGAAGTCTTGGGATAACAACAAAAAAACTCCCATGCTAATATGCAAACAGCATTTTTAGTTTTAAATATCCCCTGCTATCAAATGTACAATGCCAGAACTTCAAACAATCTATTCACACTGTGCTATGAGAAACTAGTTAATAGATCTTCATGAACCTTTGCAAAACAAAATACTGCTTTTCCAAAAAGGCCATGTGATTTTCACTTAAAACATGAAATTTCAAATTTTCATTAATTTGATATATAAACTGATCTAGGTTTAAATGAAATTTCAAGAACTGGCCCTTTAAAAGATAAAACCTTAAAATGTGTGTTGTTTTTTAAAGTCCCATTTTCAAGCAAAATCCCACAATATTCCAGAAGGTTTTTGCTGAAGTTTGACTTCTTATGCAATATCAAAATAAAGTGTGAAAACCCACAGCTTAAGGTTTGTGAATTTTGTTATTCATGCTTTGAACCCTACTTCTATAAAATTCTGGCTGAATTGACAGAAAATGTCAGCTCTATATTTGAGAAACAATCTTTGGGGAAAAAACCCAAAACACTGGGGAAGGGGGGTGGAGATGATATACAAAATGGTACTATATTCTCCAGAAGTAAAAATAATGCATTTATAACTGAGACTGACAGTGAAACTGAACAGTGGGTGCTTTCCCAGCAAGGAGAACAGACACCATACTAAACACAGAAATAAAGGAAACAGAAGAAACCACCCTTTCAGACCTTGTATTTTCTAAGAACTCAACATTGAAAGAGTAGGTAAATATAAATAAGGTCACCTCCCTCACCCACCCATTGTTAAAAGAACAGTTACCATACATCCATTATAGCAGTCAGAGGAGTGCAAACAGGGAGTTTTCCTAGCTCTGCCACTGAGTCACTAACTCTGGGCAAGTCACATGAACTTCCCTGTGCATCATTTTTTCTATCTAACAAAGAAAGTGATACTTAGCCTTCTTGGTCCAGCTCTCTTATATCTATAGATGAAAACCTATATAAATGCAAATCATTATCATTACTACTACTATTACAAGATATTTTAGTAAGTTACATATGATTTCAAAACTTCCTTTGCACTCAATTTTTCATTGATTTGTTTTATGTTCCAGTATTTGACTGAGAATGTGCACCACCTTAAAATTATGATACATCCAACCCTTTTGTCCCTCAAGTAGCTAGTATTAAGTCAGGTTTGGTTCAACAGCCTTAAGTCAGCTGAGGTTTTTCTACCTCATCAGATTGTAAGAGAAGTAATTTTCCTCAGTTGCTCTCTCTCTGTTAATGCTGTGCACTTGTGATTAAAATAGTCTTTTCCTCATAATTTTCTGTTCCCTAGTTGTATGTTGCAGTGTTCAAATAATGATCTCCTTGAAGAAAGGGATCCAGATATCAAAGAGAAGTTGAGTTCTGTTACACCAAAAATGAATCTTGAAAAATATTTTGACATTAAATCCCTAAACCTATACCAACGGGAAATCTTAAAACATTTTACCATCTGTAGAATGCTCATAGTGAATATAATGTGAATGATAAGCATAGTTTGTTTGAGCACAGTAGACTAATATATAACTCCAAAGAGAGGTTCTTTACTTCCTTCAATCATTTTCAATCCCTCTTTTTTAAAAGAAAAAAAAATTCAAAACCACTTGGTTTTGCCAATGAAATGAAGAAACAAATAAAGTAAATAGCTTATCACAAAACACTGTGGTATACCAGGAAATAAATTGTCAAAGGTCTACTGAAACAAAATGCATGATCAAATGGAATATTTAAGAGAAAAAAAAAACCAGCAATGAAATTCAGAGTTAAAGCTCCAACTCTATCCTTTCCTCACCCAGATGTGAGGCACATGGTATATAATAACAATCAGTTTTCTGTGAAGAACAGGAGTACAAGTCTGCGGATTGATAATTAAGGGCACAGGCCTGCAAGGTGCTGAGGACTTTTAGCAAAGTTTTGAGTACCGTAAGTTCCCTCTGAAATAAAAGGGAGATAGATAGCACTGAGAATTAGTGAAACATCACAGTATCTGTTTCAGACTTACCACATATATGACCTGCTTCTCCCACCATATACATCAGTCAAAGTTTTGACACCATTGTTAATGGGAGCAGGATTGGAGGCTGATGATGGGGCAATGCTCCATCTCTATGCTCCAACATCACAAAAACTGCTCAGAACCACTTCCTTTTACTGGTCAGCCTGTATTTTATTCCAAACAGTTCTACCAACCCCAGTACAGTACAACATTACAGTTTTTAATTCCTACATCTTCAGCCCTTATTTACCAGGGCCCTAGAAGGAAAAGAGAACTCCCTGATTTGGGAGCTCATTCAGGCCAGGCCCTTTCTTGGCTGGCTGGGGGGTGACTATTTCCCCCTCAAAGTAACACTTCCTTGCTGGCTTTTATCAGATTAGCTAGATGAGGGCTAATTAGTTCCTTACCTCCCCCAGCTCTCCTTCTGATTAGCTAATTGCTCAATCAGCCATCAATGGGGAATCTACCTGAAGCTACAGTGATCAGCTTGCTGACCCACCTGTCAGAGCTCAGCATTCTGTCACAGAGCCATACTGCTTTTATAGTCACTACAAAAACTAAAGGCCTGCTCCTGTTTTCCTTGACATCAATGCCAGTACACCTCTTTGATTTAATGGGAGATGGGGCAAGGCTCATCAAAATCCTATATTTAAGATTATATCATAACCTCCACATTTTCTGTATGTTCATGATAGGCACTCAATATTATCTCAACCTTATACTTCGGATAATCTCCACCACATACTGGCCCTATCAGAGAGACAAATCAAGCAAGCAAAGACCATTTCTTGGATGTGTATCTATATTAGCACAATATGGTTTTTATTTCCAGAAATGTTTAAAATCAAAGAGCCTGATCCTAACAAAAATCCTTTGTGGTTTCAACCAGATGCATAAAATTACGCATGTGCATAAACACTTTGCTAAACTGGGGCCAGGATTAGCCCATATTTACAAAATGGTTCATAAGAATTATTGTGATTATAGATGCACAATTATTGAGCAATTTAGCTGCTTATTATTGATTCATAAAACTTCAAAGCTGTTGTGATTAATCATCTAAATATATACTTGTTTATACTATGCATTCATTATATGACAAACTATAACACTGCATGCAGGGCACCAAGGCCTACTGTCAATAGGTATTTATGGCTATACATATATTGAGATAATTTTTTTAAAATAATTTACCCGATACTATGTTTTTTCAAAAAAATGTAGATTACTGATACAATACACTAGGATGCCATATAGTGGTAATTACTCCATTTTAAAAAGCATTCTTAGATCTTTGGAAAGCATAACAATTTATTGTTATACAAATCAATAAACTGTAATATATTTAAAGTAAAATAAGAAGAATTTTACATGATGGGGTTTCAGGAGCAGGCCTTTCATGTACTAAACGATATAAGGAAGGATGACCGTTGAGATTGGTAATGGAATGTCATAAGGTGCCTTTCTGTTCTAATCCCTGGTTTGAACTGACTCAGGTGTCAGTGACCAAAAAATTGCCCTCTAATAGCTATATGATGGCCTATGTGAAAAAAACATTGGTCTCCATCCAGTTCCTGGTTGTTAGATATTTTCATCATAAAAACAGACACTCTTGTTGTCAGTCTCAGAAAAGAAGCCAAGGAATGGCTCGCTGTGTGGAGACTGAATTACCTATCATCCTTAAATTTAGTCCTTGCGAGAAAGTACGTTGGCAGGTCAGTGTGGGGAAACTTACACTGCTATTTCCAGTGATGTACCAGCTGTGTGCAGAAACAGAGGACTTCATTTTAAGCAATCTCAGTGAGGTCTTTTTCAAGAATGCAACATTTTAAAAAACCAAAAAGAAAAGGGTGTAGTTTTTTACTCTCATAGACTTAGTGAGAGTAAGTTCCTTGGGACAGGGATTGCCTTTTTATTATACGTTTGTACAGTACCTAGCACAAAGGGGCCCAGGTATATGATTGGGGTCCCTAGGTGTTGCCACAATACAGAATAAAATAATAATAATAGTAATGTTTATTTTCAACTTGTAAACCACTAAAATATATTTTTCCTCACTAGATAATGCACAGTATGTGTGTATACACTTTATATCATTCCCCTATGCCCATGCCTGAGCAGGAATTCACCACCTGAGGAAGGCAGGCAGCATTCTCACAACCACCATCTACCAGCAGAGTGCAGATTTAAAGACATATGGGGCTCCACAGAAGCCTTGCTAGTGGATACTCCCCAGAAGCACAACTTTCTTTCACAAGAATAAAAGCCATCTGTGCAGCAGACAGACGGCTTGTGTACACTGCCCCACAGTTCAGACTCCAGGGGTGTAAAAAGGAGTGCACACCAAAGTGCTGCTCTGTAGCTCCCCCCAGGGATGCTGTGGGCACAAACTAAAAGGTTCCTAGTTCACATGAATGTAATCCTCTTCAAACAAGATCACATTCATGTGAACTAGGAACCTTTTAGTTCATGCCACAGCATCCACATGGGAGAGTTATAGCACAGCACTTTGGTGCACACTCCAATTCACATTCCTGTAGTCCGAACTGTGGGACAGTATAGACATAGACAGAGCTTTCTCAGGAGTAGTACCTAGACTGTGGAACAAACTGTAACAGGAACTAAGGAGCATAGCAACCCTAACCACCTTCCACTTCAAAGGGAGATTCTTTGACCTTGCTTTCTCAAACAAAAACAAATAGCAGTGCATACATAAAAATAATAAAAAAAAAACAACCCGACCAAAACAAAACAGTACACTGCAGATAAAATTCTCAGTTTATAGTTTTCTCTCAGATACTACACTGACAAGACCAGTGTAAGAACCTATGTAGAACAGAAGATTGTGGGTGTCCTTTTCCTCACTCTTTCCATGCCAGTCACATTCAATTATGTGGGCTGCCACAGCCACCTATAGACTTCCTAAGGAATAAGTTTGCCCGATTGCACCCCACTTCCAGATGGACTTATTGACATCAAACACTATGGTCTGTGTTTGGCTGGAAGCCCAGGCAGTGATTCTAACCCATTCCATGTTTTTTCCTCCTCTCGGTAGATGGCCATTTCTTTTAATAGGCTATTTTAAGAAAATGACATTGTCATGTTGGAAAAAAAACATCTCCCAAAATAGCTTAAGTCAGAGTTGGCAACCCTAATTACAGAGCAGTTTAGAACAAGTGAAAGGGGAGATCATCACATACTAAACTTTCACTTTGGAGTGGGAGTCACATTGTATGTGGTCATAGGAGACCCAGTCTCACATCCACTGCTTTGACTTGAGATAGATATATAGATTAAATAGACCTGTCTTATCTGGGATACATTTTAATGGCTAAATTATAAATTACTGAAAAATAGATTAAATTACAGATTTTCTAGCAAAATCTTTATAATTCAAACAGCTTTTGCAAATTTGTTTTAATATTGTTTCATTTTTATGTTCTATGTTTTCTGAAAAAATAAACATTATGTTCATTTGGTCCAGGCTACTGTTTTGTCTAGCTACTTGTCCTTCTAACTGTTTAGATCCATGGACAGAACTAGTTGTTTGCATTGATAGAGACTGAACCAAAATTCTAAACAGTCTACATTCAACAAACTGATTAGCCTACACCAAGATGATGTTTTAGTAAAGTTACAATTCTGTGTCTCTCTGCTTACTAAGTTTCGAATACATGATTTTCAGTAGTCAGAAGAATAGATGATCAAGACAAAAGATTAATTATTGTTTGTATGTACTAATTTGACAGCTGCTGATTTGACCACTCAAAGCAGTTCGTGACTATTTATAGCCTAATATTGTTTTTAGTGGGACTTTTTCCATAAGAAGATATTTGATAGATGATTTGCTAGAATATACCTGCAAACTGGTTGATGTGAATACAAAACTAAAGACTATTGTTGAGACAACCTCTGTGTCATGTTTTGTATTGTTTTGTACTGTATTGTTCTTTCTCATGCCTTTAGATTGACTTATTTGAGATAGGAACTATTAATTGTTGGGCACAAATCACACCCCGTATAATTAAGGTATTATATAAATAATAATTATAATAATTAGACTCTTTTTTACACAGACAATGGGAGTTTTGTCTGAGTATTATAATAATTAATAATGATCAAAGAAAAGTTATTAGGTGTGCATGAGATCATCAAATGTGGAAAGCAGCTGAAATTTTACTTTCTTTCTGAGTTTCAGAGATTCCCATTCTGGTCCAAATTGAGGATCTGTTGAGGTGATATCAATACTTAACCTAACTGAAAGCCATGGCCGCAGGATATAGTTAGAGCCAGCAGCTTAATGGTATTCAAAATGGATTAAATATTTATATGGCAAATGAAACCATCCAAAGTTACATTAAACACAGTTAATTTGTTTTTTTCTGGAAGAGGTATAAATCCATATTCTTTGGGGCATCATTCTTCACTAACTGATGGGGTTAGGAAGAATTTTCTCTGATGGGTATAACATCCTATAATTATCTACTATGGAGTTTTTTACACTTTCACATGAAACATCTGGTAACCAGCCACTATTGGATACAACACTGGATTATATGGACCACTGGTTTGATCCAATATGGTAATTCCTGTATAAATCATATATCCAAAAATTGAGATAGGATTGCAATATTTTGTGTGAGTGAAATAAGAAGCAACTGCACATATGCTTTTTATAGACTACTTACGCTATGATTTGCCTTAAATTAACAGCCTGTTCACGTAGCCCAACTGCCTGATCTTGCAGGCCTTACTCAGACAAAACTCCCATTGTCTGAGTAAAAAAGAGTCTACTCCTGATTACCAGATTGATAAAAGTAAATATAGTGAGTTCACTGTGATTACTCATAAGTAAGGCAAGCAAGATTTGGTCATGAATAAAGATTGCAGCACTGTGTGATTTACTCTACCCCCAAAGCATATATGCAATGTCTCACGTTATGTGCATGCTATAATGCATAACAGCCAGGTACTAGTATATTTTATTGCTGGATTATATAATTCAGTGCAAGAAAGCATCTTCATTGTTGATAATGAAAATACTGATAAATCTACTGCAATGTCCAAGTTAGGGTGAAACTCTTACAGCCCTACATACACAATATTGTGATAATGCTAATATTATACTGGTGAGAACAGATTTCCTGTTGGTCCATATTTGTGATTTAAATGTGCCAAATAACATGCTAAATAATATAAATAATAATGTGTCCTGTAGCAATTTTTAGACTGTATCTCGCGAGTCTAATCTTTTAGTGTAAACATAAATGTGCTACAGATAATATTCCTTGCTGGAAAGATGATCAATGTTTTTTCAAGTAAGATTATTACTAGAAAGCCTGTCATTTGGTTTGAGGTCAGAACAGGGAAGGAAAAAAAACATTTTGATTGGCCCCAGATAAGGTGCTAGCTTTTGGCTCAATACTGTCTTTTTGCTTTTGTTTTGACTTGGATTTTGGAAATATGAATCTGCCAAACAACCCAACAGAGCTAGGGCTCCAAAACGTAGAATTTACAGAGGTTTTATTATTGTTACTCTGCAATATGCAGAGATTGGAAAATGTGTTCTGCTCAACTACACTTTGCCCTAAAGGAAAATGTGCAAATATATTTAATGAGTATATTCATTGGATTCCTGAGAGAAATGGAAACTTGGATGCAATTTCTATTACAAGCTTCTTTTCTACTTTTTTGTTTTGAAAACTAGGGAAAAGTTGGTGAATAGAAAATAGGTACACCTTTAAATCTGAAAATGAGCTATTGCAAGGAAGGAGGAGAGCCGGCATTCTGTAGTGCAGACTGATGTACAGTAGAGGCTAAAGGTTGCTCGTTTTGAGTTAAGGGTAGTTTAGTAAACACACCATTATAAGTACCAGTTTAAATTACAAAGCAATTGCCATATGTTATTTCAGTTTGAAAATAGTTAAATCACTTGTCACTTTCTCGTGATTCAGTAATGTCTGAGAACTTATTTTACATTAATTTCCCTGAAATGCATGATTTTTGAAATGACGTACAGTATATGGGAAATCAAACAAGAAATGTATCAACATCCAAAATGAATATAGTAAACCCCAGAAGGGGAAAAATGCATTTTGTCTGAGTTCTTTGATGAATGAAATTAAAATAATAAACTAAAATAGCTCTGTAGGGAGACACGCCTGAAATGTGGTGAGCACACTCAACACTAGTTCAGCTACCAGTGGTTGAAGTGCTCATCACTTTACAGGATTGGATTAGAAAGGAAAATTAAGAACTACATACCAAGAAATAATGTTCATCTGCTAATTCCTTGAAAAGGGCAAGATTGTGCATTTTAATCACACTGGGCCAGATCCTCAGCTGGTGTAAATTATCATCACTCCATTGACTTCCCTGAGATTACGCGTGGTGTCAAGTACTATTCAGCATGAGTAAGGATATCAAAATCTCGTCTTGTGTTGTGATAATATTTAATAAGCATGTCTAGTCCACAGGGAAACAAAGAGCATAGATTAAAAACAAAACAAAACACACACAAACAAAACTCCAAAATCAAAACAACAAAAAAGTGGAAATAAAATGCTCTAGCTATGAGATAGAAACAAATAAAAAAAATGCTCGTGTACAACACATGACATTATGTTACCCAGCAAGTTGAACAATTGATTAGACATCAAAAAGATACACTAGAACTGTACAAGACCAGATGAATGATAAAGTCCAAATAAAAAAAAAATTAGATAATTCTCAGTAAACATACATGATGCTTGCTAGAAATAGAATATGTGGATGGCAATATTTAATTTGTTTGCAAATATGTTTATTTTATTTGTTTAGGATTATCCTTCAAGTTCTGGTTACATAAATTTTGATCTAAACATTCAGTTGCCATAACAACTTAATATATTACATCTGTAGTGTTTTGTGTGATCACACCATTGCATAAGTTGATTTTAGAGCTTTGGTAACTCCAAGTATTCTGTACCTTGTAATTTTACTTAAAAGCAATCTGTGCAGTATTTATTCTGACCAGAGACTACTCATCATTTATATTTTCTTGTAAAAGTGTATAGTATAATAAGACAAGACAAGTTGATAAAGAAATAGTACAGCATAAAGGTCACCAGAAAAAATATTGCACATTCATTGATAAAAGCACATAGAAATACTGTGAAGTACCTTTGGACAAGCTGAGTGATTTTCTTCATTCTATCTTTTGTACAATGAGCATTACATTATATCATTAGATTTCTGATTTAGAAAAATACAGAATTAGAGTATATATATTGAAAGCTAATTCACTAGTTATTTCACAAATAATCCAACATGCAATATGTAAAGCAAAACCTGCGATTAAGAGAAAAAAACAAGAAAACTTAGATTCAAATTAGAATGGGTAAGAAGGATATTGGACCCCATCCAATGCCCACTGAAATCAATAGAAAGAATTCAGTTTGCTTTGCAACAGGGGCATAAGGAAAATGGGGAAAGTTGTGCTCCTATCTGAGCAATGCAAACCATTAGCAGCTCATTGAATGAGGACATCAGAAAGCGTTGCACTTATGATTATTTAATGTAGGTGACACATAGGTGAGAAAATATTTTTATTGGACCAACTTCAGTAAAAGATATTATCCTTCTACCATCACCTTGTCTCTCTCATATCCTGGGACCAACATGGCTACAACAAAACTGCAAACAATATTTAATGTGGAACAGTTTGATATCAACAGACCACATACATGCTCTAAGTGCTGCTCATTTTGCATTGACACAAATGGATGTGAATTATAAAAGGTAACATCTCATTTTGTGACACAAACTGTTAACATTTAATCAGCCTCATCATCATTAGCAGCATATAGATATTTAAATACCATAAATAATCATGAGACCACTCAAACCATTAGTAACGAGCATAATACTTCAAAACCTTCTGGGTGCTGAAGACTACATTTCAATTCCTGGTTTTGCTATGTCGGTGGGTAACTGCAACCACATAAAATAACACTGACATTCTAGATTATTTTTGTCAGACAGAGGAAGTGGCCCTTTTCAAAGCAGTTGCCCGCAGGTGAAAGGAAAACCCAAAGGAAGGCAATTAAAACGGCTGTGTACCACTGTGCAGGCATTCTCTGTCGACTGAGAGCTGTGGTATGGCTGTCTGACAGCAAAGCAGTAAGAGCTTTGGTAGAGTCTTGCTACTACCAATGTGACTGAAAGAGTGTTTGTGCTACAATATAAATGCTAACCGTGAAGGGGCTGTACAAAAAGCTCTAGGTACACACTGATTACTGGCAAGCATCAGTAACAAGTATATCCCCCTCAGGCTATACATGCATCTATTTAATTTTATGATTGGTCAGGTGAATAATGTGGCCTCTTAAACTTCCTCTGAAACATCAGGTATCAGACTGTGCTGGAGGCAGCACACTAGCCACACTAGCTGGACCAATGAATATACTGATCCTACGTCCATACAAATATACAGGACTAACACATTCATTGAATGACAGGGAATACATACTGGCTGTGGGACTAGTTTACCTAATTTCCTCTCTTACACGTAATGTCCAAACACAGTTTCTTATTTGGTCCACATAATTATTGCACAGGAATGTAAAGCACATGCAAATAGGGGCAGTGAGTAAATAAACCAGAAGAGAAGAAACTGGAGACACTTAGGGACTAGAGCCATCAGTGAGATTGGAGTTATCAGTCATAAGCAGAAGAGGAACAGGTAGGAATGAAACAGCAGGGCACCATGTCCAAGAGTGCAAGGAAGGGAAGCAATCCACAGGGAAGCATGTACAATGGGAGAGGAGGAAAAGGGGATCAAACCTAGTTTCCTTTTCCTCTTGATTTTTGTCATGTGCCTTCATTTCCCTCTACCATCCCAGTCCGTTACCTTCCCTGATGTTAACTGTTTTGTACTATAAATTCAACGACACAATGAGCTTGTCTCTTCTTGTTTTGTCTGTAAAGTTCCATACTGATAAATGACATTATGTAGTAGTAATAATGAATAAATAACAAGCTGTTATTACTGGATCACCCACAATATTAGGTATTTCTTGGTACAAATAAGAAGACATAGTCCAATACTGCAGAATTTACAATCTGACTTCAGGTGTGATGTAATGATGGGGTGAGAACACAATAGGAAGGATTAGGATTAGGATGAGTTTATGGGATTACTCAGCAAAAAATGGCATAGCATGGGGTAGAAAATATATTTTTAAATACATTTATTTGTGGACTCATTTCTGGTATCCAACATGTCAAAAATGAAGCCATCATGATTTCATGAATTCCACTGAGGATTTCACTATTATCAATTTTATATGGTAGGCGCTCAGATACTACAGCGATGGACAGATGTATAAAACCCTAAAGCAGATAAAATGTGTTAAATGAGGAGACAGTAGTGGCCTGGTCTATTAGGTCAGGAAGGCCATTCCATACTTAGTGGGGGTGGAAGGGGAAAAAGTACCGTCAAACTGAACACATGGGTCAGGGGAAAGGGAGAAGGAGTGGGTTGGCAAGCTAGCATCAATTGCTGAGCTGAGTGGAGGTTACTGAACAGACATCAATAGCTGAGGAGAGGGAATAATGGATATCTCCTTCCTTTCTTAAAAATTATGATGAAATGAGATTTTGAGACTGACAACAAAGAGTTAAATATTTAGCATGTGAACTTAAAATTAATGTATGTCTAGTTGGAGTTCAGGATCACTGCACA
This sequence comes from Trachemys scripta elegans, assembly GCF_013100865.1. Classification (NCBI taxonomy): domain Eukaryota; kingdom Metazoa; phylum Chordata; order Testudines; family Emydidae; genus Trachemys; species Trachemys scripta. The sequence goes on along the minus strand of NC_048298.1, from coordinate 243,205,246 downwards.
CTTGCTAATGCTGAAATCATACTGTAATTAAAAAGGTAAGTGAACTAAATCATTAAGAGGGGAAAGTCATGTTAAATAAGGAGAGGCAATTTGATAGATGTGTGTATACGAGAGCCACTGAGGAATGAACACACAGTGATGTGAAACACCATCTCGTTCCTATTTGAGGTATGAAAAGCCTTTTTATTACTTTCATTCACTCAGGGCTTTAGAATTAACCATGAGAAGGCTTCACCCTGAGCACAGAGAATTTCTGCATTCCTGGTGAAATCATAGGAGAGGATTCTCCTCTCTCGGGTGCTGCCTTGCAGAAGAGAAGAATAATGACGCTGCTTTGTGAGAAATGGGAAGGTTAAAGGCATCCAGCATAATGCAGTACAACCACAGATGTACAGAACCTACAATTTGAGCATGCTTTAACAAATCAGTACCTTCAAGTTCATACCCAAACAAATAGGAAAATCATTGATTGCATTGATTTTGCTCAAGGTTGCTTATTTTACGGGAGCAAATCTTTTAGACTAAGTTATTGTGCTTCTGAGAAAATAGACTCTGTGTATGTTTTGGGCACAGTCCATCAGCTAATTTAAATTCAAAACATTCAAATTCAAAAACTTTTGAGTTCTTCAAAGCTTACCAATATTCCTTTACAGTAAATGATTCCTATACAGAGATGATGCCTATTTCTTAGGTTTTAATTTTTCATGATTCGCAAAGGCAGGAAAAATATTTAATGCTATATTCTGCCCACTCTCTTGTGCCAAGGGAGTATCCTATTGTAATAAACTTTCAACAATACAGAGAGAGAAAGGGAATAAACCCTGTATCCAATAATCTGAAAGCACTTTACAAATATTAATTCATGAAACAAAATACATCTGTGAGGGGCAGAAGGTAGGTATTTACTGATGGGTAAACAAAAGCACAGACAGATGAAGTGATCATAAGAACTCAGTGTGAGAGCTGGGACCAGAATCAGCGTTTGCAAATCCTTTTAATGTGATCTGGCAATTAAAATGGTGAGTGTTTCACTGCTTCCTCTAGAAAATAAATAAAACTGGTCCTAAAATCAACCCTTGTGCTCCCCAATTCAAGACCAAATCATCCCTCCATGGTAAAAATACAGGAATTGACTTTTCACTTGGAAATTTCCAAAGGTGTTTTCTCATGGCAATACTCCTACATCCTGCCATAAGGTTTGCCTCTCCCCTTGTAGAAAAGCCACCTTTGAACCGGGTAGATGTGAGCAGGAGCCACTTCCCAGGAGATATGAGCAAACATTCTGTTCTCCTGCTGTAGTTCCAATCCTCAACATCAATGAAGCCACAGTGCTAGGAACTCATCTCAGTAGTGACTTCCCCCAGGTAGGAAGATCAACAAAAAAGATTTTACAGCCTGGGATTGTTGTTTGTAAAACCTTAATTTTGCCATTGCCTAACTTTTGAGCACTTGACTTGGTAACCTTAATGTTATTTTAATGTAGCTTTGTATGTCATTGTATAAATAATTGTGCAGATTTTTTCTCAAAAGTTTATTTGTGTCATTTTGTGCTTCCTACACTGTTATGATGAATACCAATATTATATTTTTACACATCTTCTTAATATTTGTGGTGTAGAATTTAAGTTACAAAGAAAGCCAGCAAAGCGATAGTGTTGACTACTTTGGCCTGGTCCATATACCGTCTTCATACTGGTGTAATCATTCCTGTTAGCTGAAAGACATCCAACAGGGTTTTTGGAGAGGGATGTTTCCACAAGGAAGAAGGGAAGAAAAGTTTTGCAAAGGGACCTCTCTGGGCAACAACAAAAAACTCTCTATTCACAGTACTGCAGTGATCTGGCAATTAAAATGGTGAGTGTTTCACTGCTTCCTCTAGAAAATAAATAAAACTGGTCCTAAAATCAACTTTTTTTTTTTTTTTTTTTTTTGCTTTATTCCACTGCATCACAGTGTGTGGAGGGGGAAAAAAACTCCCAGTAACAAAACAGACAGTAATAGAGGGATGGAATATGACTCCATACCATAATACTCTTGGGAATTCAATTAACCCCATGATGCCTGGCTGGGTGGCTGATTTCCTGAGAAATGACTTTTTTAATGCAGCTTGGATTTTATTATGTATTAATGAAGTCAGAGAGACCAGAGTCTTAGGTAGATATCTTTTTATAGTTTATAGCATCTGATTTATTTATTTATTTCTTTCACTGAAATAGTTATACCTGTCAAACCACTGGCATGGACTCAGTTATATTGGTATAAAGGTACCTTATACCAGTACAACTTATTCCCCATCCTGTATGAGAATAGTTAGACCAGCATTAAGCTCATTTATGTAAATTGTGTTTATTCTAGGGGGCAAGTGTCATAATAAATCATCATCATGATACCTACCTCCTATATAGCGCTTTTCATCCATAGATCAGAATGTGTTTTACAAAGGAGGTCAGTATCTTTATCTCAATTTTACAGATGGGGAAACCGAAGCACAAAAATGGGAAGTGACCTGCCTGAGTTCACCTAGCAGGCCAGTGGCAGAGTTGGGACTAGAACCCAGATCTCCTCAGTACCAGTCCGCTATCCACTGGACCATGCTTGTATAATGAGAATGATACATCTTTTGTGAGTAGACAAGCTCTTCATCAAATTAATAATATGGAGCTATGCTGGGCTTGTTGTGTAGATGTATGTCTTAAACAAGTTTACACTACACCATTCCTCATATCCTTTCGACAGATAATTGTAACTGATTGATGTGCTTAAAGTGAATACTGGAATGTAAATTATGCAAATGACAGGTATGTAGATCTTGCTTTTAACAAAGTTGTGTCAGCAGCAGAGCTTGTTGACCATTAAGCAGAGCATTCTAGCCACATGGATCAGTTTGGTGAATTGGTCCATCAGTCTCTTGTTTGGGTTGCAAATCACTGCTGATCCAATTCTGAGTTCTACAAACCTACACACTATTCATAAGTATTTACCTAATAATTTCAGCTAATAATTTTCAGCTGACTCATTGTTCACTTTGACTATGCAATACTGGTTATTTATTATTGATCTCATGTGATTGGTCATGTATTAAATATCTTTTTTTCTGCGATCAGATGAATGAATGCTTGTGAACAGTGGAATTAAATTTTATAATACAATTTTGGATGTATATGTATTATACACCCTCCTTATATTTTAGATAGTCTACAGCAGTGGTGAGTAACCTGCAGCCTGCGGGCTGCAGGCGGCCCATCAGGGTAATCCGCTGGCGGGCCGCCAGACAGTTTATTTACATTTGCACAGCCGCCTGCAGCTCCCAGTGGCCATGGTTCACCATTCCCTGCCAATGGGAAGCAGCGCAGGCTGCAGGGAAGTGCTGGCCGCCGCTTCCTTCAGCTCCCATTGGCCGGGAATGGCGAACCGCAGCCACTGGGAGCTGCGGGTGGCCATGCAAATGTAAACAAACAGTCTAGCAGCCTGCCAGCAGATTACCCTGATGGGCCACATGCGGCCCACAGGTTGCCCACCACTGGTCTATAGTATCATAGGTAAGGATAAGTGTTTAACAGTGGCAACCGAAACTAGGTATCCAAGTGCCAGAACTTTAACTAGACTGAGACACTTTATAAAACACAATCTGATTTATCCATTAGCTGAAAGGTCTACATGGATTTACTTTATTTTTATTGTGTATATTACTTGAAGTTGTTTCTCAGTTGCCTGAAGTTGAAATATTAGGCATCTTCTCAGTACATCTCCCTAGTCTTTAATGATTTCTATGCTAGTTTCAATTTCTAATATTTATTTCTGTGCTACTTACTTATCTACTTAAAATGCCTTTCGAGATAGCCTGAATATGTTTCATTATTTAAGCCATTAGCATTTCTTTAAACATTGCTCATGGGTGGATTATCCTGTAACTAACAAATTACCTAACAAAATAAATCAGCATTAAAAAAAAGTCCCCATCACTTAGAAGATAATTGTGATCATGACCATCCTTGCTTAAATGAATGTGCCCTGATTAAAACAAAGAAAAGATGCCCTAATTCAGCTTTTACTAAGCATGTACGGTGAGATCATTTTCTATTGTGGGAAGTGAGGGAACCTAAACAAAACAAATTCAAAGTTAATTGAATTCATGGGAAAACTGTGAAGCTTCAAAATATTTTGAAAATTCAGAAGGGAAGTTACTTTTTCTCTGAAAAATGTATTGCATTTTGTGAAAAAAAAAACCTTAATTAAATACTTTTTATCTTCATTCCTAATCTTAGCAACATGGCTAAAGTGTGGATGCCACTTGGGATTGTCAGACTCTGCAGCTAATCCCACACTGCATAGCTATAGATCCCTCAAGCACAGCTCTGCACTTGATGACTTAGCATTTGGTGGCACAGCATCAAGGGTTATCTTAGCTGTCAACTCTTTACATAACCAATTCCCTCCTCACTTCCAACTTAGCATATTCTTCATTGACATAGAGGGAGGCTACAAACTCTGAATGTTAGGAAATAGTCATGACCTTTCCTGTGTGTCACATATTACAGAAAGGTACGCGTGACAATGTGTCAGAGCACGTTTTTCTCACTGGTCATACCCTCTCCATTGGAATATCATTTATGATTGCTTAGATTTCCTAGGAAATGAGAATCTAGCTCTTCAGGCATCCTTTTCACAGTTATGTAACTGGCAGCAATCACGCTGGAACTTATACCTCATGTATCTCACTGTGTGATTCTGAAAGTGTCAAGTACTTTCTTGCTTAAATAACCACTGACATCTGTTATGTAAGACAGGATATTGTAGTCTAGTCTATTACATGTATTGATATACTACAGTAAGGCAACTTTTTCCTCTGGAATTTTAGCATCAGATTCATTTGGCATTATGCTCAGCACAGTGTATTCTTTAGAGAAGCTAATTTCCCAATAAGACTTTAGACAGAGTAGAAGGTAAAACCTAGCAATGACAATTTACTACAAAAGCATTTATAAAGTGTTATTTCATAATATTCATATCCCTTAGAAGGTGTTAGCTGCAGCTAAAGTCGCTAACTGGAAATTACGTAGTCTGCATTGTCTTTTGCAGTGTAAATAATTAAATGCAATTACAGTGAACTCTGAGAACCACAAATGTAACCTCATCACCTCAACGTGTCTGAGAATTCCCTTCAAAGAAGAACTGGCAATAAGTCTGATATATCCAAGTTTCTACAACATTTCCACAATGCCTTTAGAAAGATGTCAGTATGGCACAACCAACATACTAAACAAGATGTAATAGGAGTCTTGGAGTGATTCCAGAATCATCAGAACAGAAGCAGGGCTTTATCCAACGTAAAATACCAATTGAGTTGCCCAGATCCCTAAACAAATATAAATCGTTTTCTTCAAAATTGAGAGGGGTCCAACATACAGCACTAACTAGGAAGCCTTAGCAGCATGACTATACAGGGAGAGACGGGGGCACCTGAGCTAAAGCAGACAACCCTCCGGGAACAGCCACAGCTCATTCCACAAGGGGCGATAAGCCACAGAAGAACCTTTGCAGAAATTTCTTTCCCCAAGCTCCTTTCCATTGGTAATTCCTCCATGGATAAGAAGATGAATCTGGCCCAGATTTTCCAAGACACTTGACAGAAACAATGTTTAACTATATTTCGTACTAAAATTGAATAGTTTTAAATGATCAAGCATAGGAGTGCAATACACTGAGACTCAACTGAACTATAGCTCTGCAGCAGTGATACTCAGACTGAAGCTCTTTAATGTGTCTCCTGTGGGTCTTTGCTGCACACAGTATGAAAACACCGTGTGACTTAATTATTAACCAATCTAAGTTATTAACCAATCACTAGGCTTATATTATGTTATTAACGAATTGTAGCTGATAAAATAATAATACTTAATCAAGTTGCTGTGAGAATTATACATATATACATATATCATATAAATAAGTCTGAGGATCACTGCTCTAGAGCTACATATATATATATAGTAAATGAAATATGAATTCACACTACTGTGGGTCTTCTGCGTAATGCTGATTGCGAATTTGGCTCCTGAACTACTGAGATATAAGTCATTGCATTTTCAATATCACTGCTCTACAGCAAATAAGTCATTGCATTTTCAATACCGTTATTTAGAAAAAAAATATTGTACAGCAATGGTTCAAATCACTACAATTGTCTGCAGTGGCACTGCGGTGTTTTTATTATTACTATTACCTTAGAATGCTGCATTTTTGCTTAGAAGAGTGACCACCAACTGTGCCATTTAATTTTCTGCATAGTGGGTGGACTTGATCCAAAGTCTACTGAAGTCAATGGAAAGACTCTCCACAGTGTGCAAATTCCTGCACTTGGACTTGCTACTACAAAAACCTGCCTTATTTTCTCTTTTCATTTAGTAGACAGACACATAACTTTGACGGTACTTTTTCTTAAGTTGATATTAACCAAATCCTGGGCTGCTAAATACCTTGGCCTTTGACCTATTAGTATGGCTGGTCAGAACATAGTAAGTGTAGTTCAAAAAAAGAAATTTAAAAGAACCAAAACCAAAAACCAAAAACAATTTCTTGGAAATTTATTTTCAATGAAAAACTGAAAAAGTTTTAGGGTTTTTGTTGTTTCTGAACCCTTCTTCACCCCCCCCCCCAACTTAACTAATTGGACAACCCAAATTTTTGTTTGAAAGAAATTAAAATTTTCACACACACAAAAAACCATTATGTTTTGGGGAAAAGGCATTTTTCACTACAAAATTCAACTAACTTACCTATGAATGTAAATTAACCCAGGATATCATTTTTAATTCACATGAGATTCTTCCACCCACACTCACCTTGAAGTGATTTCATTGGGACTATTTGTGCAGTAGTCAACTGAAAGTGAGTAACAGTGGCAGAAACAGGGCATTTATAAATACTAAGCACTTTCAAGGAATAATTTTAAAACTGCTAATTTGGAGCCAGTCCCAGAAACATTTAAGCAGGTGAGCAGTGTTACCCATACAATTAGTCTCATTACCATCAATGAGACTATTTATGTGAGCAAACCTACACACATGCTACAGAAATGGAGGAAATTTTAAAATAAGACACATGAATGCACATTGAATTAGGGAACATCTATGGTGCCTCAAACTGTCTAATTCAAGCACAAACAATTTTTCTTTTTAATAGCCCAAATTCTATCCCTGATTTTCACACAAAACTGCCCTTCACTTTAATGGTAGGTGAACACATATGCAACAAGGATAGTAAAAAAAAAAAAAAAAAAGCTATATGAGTGTCAGTCTAATGAGTAGAGCGGGGAACTGGAAGTAAGGAGATTTGGATTTTGAGACGGTTTTGTCATAGACCTGTGGGCCTGATACAATGTCTATCAAAGTCAGCAGAAAGTCTCCCATTGACTTCAGTGAGCTTTGGATCAGGCCTAGCATGGCCTTGGGATGTCTTAAATGCCGGTTCCTCCGTTAACCCTCTAGAAAGGGTTTAATACTACTTGCCTAGGTCACAAGATGTTGTAATAATTAATATTTTAAGATGTTTTGAAATCCCTGAATGAAAAGTGCTAAGTGTACCCAAACTACCGTTCCTACGCGGTAGAATAGTCAGCACCAATGAGCAACGATTGCACCAGCAGAATAAGTAGAAATCACTTTATAGAATATTATTAACATTTGGCTTTGAAAGCATGTTTGTCTTTTTCTCCCTGCTTTATACAAGTACTTCATTTATGACATCCTCCATAAAAGATTCTGTTAAATATATGGTCATTATAATAGTCAATGCTTTGGAAGTCCTGGGTGTGTGACTCTGCATCAGTTCCTGGAGTTGATGAACTATGATGACAAAGGGAGAAATGAGAGGTAGATCAAAAATAAACAAGTGTAATCTAGTAAGTTTTTAATGGACCAAATTAGGAAATATTGCTCTGAAGTCAGGGAGGGACTAAGGTATAAAGCAGTAAAAATTGTATATATTAGAGCAGTGTTTCCCAAACTTGGGAAGCCGCTTGTGTAAGGAAAGCCCCTGGCAGGCTGGGCTGGTTTGTTTACCTGCCTCGTCCGCAGGTCCGGCTGTTCGCGGCTCCCACTGGCCGCAGTTCACTGCTCCAGGCCAATGGGGGCTGTGGGAAGCGGCACAGGACAAGGGATGTACTGGCCGCCACTTCCCATTTCTGATAAAACCATACTGCTCCTACACTAGTTAACACTGTATTTTCCTCTAGTAAATTGGCCTATGTTTGTCCTTTTTTACATTTTTATAGGCTCTCATCTGGCATCTGAGAGTTCTCAAAAATAACTGGAGTGGTTCTGATACTACTTCAGCTAGTTCCTTCAGCGCTCACAAGGAAGAATTTTATCAGCATGAGCTTATTTTAACATGTTCAAGTTATCTAAGATTTCTTTAACCTATTCCTTCTCAGTTCTGCTTGTGACTTCTCTTTTTTCCTCCTTAACTATTACCTTACACACCACTAAATAGAGAAATGCCTATAATCGGGACACTTCCCAGGGAACAGATTTAAATCTAATGATACTTAACAGGAAGAACTGCTGCTTAATTAGGATGGTAATTTGTTTAACTGGGGAGCCTGCAGGTGATTAAATGTAATCAGATAAGGCCATCTGATCTTTGCAATGCTGAGAGACCAGTAATGCTTTATCTTCCCTGAGAAGATTGCTGCAATACTGGTCCTGTAGCAAATCTGGTTTGTCCATCTCTTACAGACCCTTTCAGACCTTATCAGGAGTCATCTGCTTTTGGGGGTGGTGGTATTACAACACTCCTCAAACTTTTTGGCACTGTATATCTCTAGTTCCGTTGCATTTCAGCTCAACTTGGCCAAAAAAACCCAGAGTCTTTTGTCAACAGTAGATCTGTGCTACTTTAAACTCTTTAATGCACCAGAAGGTTTGAGGTAAGTAAAACAACTGGAGACCAGTGTTCCCTCTAATTTTTCCCCCACATATGCGGAATGAATTTTGTTATGTGCACCAATAGGGAGGTGATGTGTGAAACATCACCTCCCTATTGGTGCACATAACAAAATTCCTTTGGTGGGGATGGGGCCAAGGGGTTCATAGTGTGGGAGGGGGGCTCAGGGTTGGGACAGAGGATTGGAGTTGGGGGCGGGGGGTTGAGGGCTCCATGATGGGACTGGGGATGAGATCATAATCAGGCCCACAGTTTATGTCACAGCTGTACATATTCCTTACACCTAACCAATCCGCCAACACTTTAGACCTCACACTTAACGTCCATCCCTGATTTTCTTCATCTTGGAATGCACCAGGCCATATCACTATTTCCAGCAAGTGTTTTGCTGGGCTCAAAGATCAAGAGACTACTATATCTAAACTAGTTACTATAACACAGTATTGTCCAATACAGTTGCTGAGAATAGAAAGGACAAGTAATGAGCTACTCCGTTAGCACAGGTCACCTGTCCTAGCCTATGTACTCACCAGAATCTATGAATGAAAATGTGCAATAGTTAATGCATCTTCCAACCTATTTTCACAGGTCTTGAAGTGCAGTAATATTTTCTTTTTACTATTCATATCTACCACTTCTCCAAATGGGTATTTTGCTTCAGTGCACAGGACTGCACTGAGCATGAGAACTGTTCAATAACTGTGACTGAATTCCTTCATGAGAAAAAAATATTGGATGCTTCCATCAAGCAGAAACCATTACATGTCCCTTTCGCCTCATTTTAACAGCTCCTGATGTGAGGAAAGTAGCTTTGTAAATGCAATCATGGCTAACTCTGAGTGTACACCTGTCTACATGTGCATCAACAACTTCCAGATAAGGGAGAGATATTATCAGCCAAGGGAAGCAATTTGATAGTCATGTTTACACCTTTTAGCCTTTCAGCCACCCAATCCTAACAAATGCTTACGAAGTTGCAATCTCTTCCTTGCAGACCCTCGCACACACGGACATGCAGAGAGATGCAGAGAAATTTCAAGTTAAATTTTAAGGAATAATATAAGGAATAATATACAAACGCTTGAGTTTCCTAGTGCTACTGACAACTGGTACTTCATGCTTCAATCAGTCTCAGTAACCCAAAATATTCATAAAGGTACTGCTGCTCTGAAATTCCTCTAGTGTTACTTTTTGGCATACATTTCCAGCACTGTACAGGGAAAAGAATGACACCCTTAGGATTATTTTCCCCATTTACTGGGTTAGATCATGCTTTAAAAACACTCCCTCCAGTAGGAGATAAGTGATGGTGTACCAGTTCCAGTGCAGCCCCTGGAGGCACTGTGGTGAAGTCAAAACACAATGCCTCTGGAAATCCTCAGATAGTGCACACACAAGCAGCTCTTGCTGTATCTTTTAACAGGGTTCACGGTGTATTTCTTTCTGACCTTGACCTATTGGCACATGCATACTGATGACAATGACAAGGCTATGATAGAGACAAGGTGGGTGAGGTAATATCTTTTATTGGACCAACTCCTGCTGGTGAGAGAGACAAGAAAACTTGTCTCTCTCACCAACAGGAGTTGGTTCAATAAAAGATATTACCTCAGCCACTTTACCTCCCTAATATCCTGGGACCAACACGGCTACAGTAATGCTGCATACAAGGCTATGACAGCTCCTTCATTAGTTCCTTCAGGGAGTCTAGCACTGTCGTCAATGTTAGAGTCTCTCCTAATTCTTGTGCACCTGTAACATGATTGTGCATATCCCCCGCACACGTGCTATTTAGTACGGGACAAATGCTCCTTGCTCCCTTTGCTCTACTCTACACACATGCACCAATCTGGGGCTACTACTGCCATAGAAGAGCATGTATGTAGTGGTGAAGCAGCTCACCCCCATTTCAGAACAGTTTTTAGAATACCGTATATACTCGTTCATAAGCCAAATTTTTTTAGGTAAAAAGAGACGCACCAGAGAAGGGGGTTGGCTTATGAATGGGTATAGAGAGGAAGAGGTGGGACAGAGCCCCTCCCCCCAACAGAGGGAGCAAGGAGAGGCAGCAGAGCCAGAAGGGAAGAGGCGGGGCCAGAGTCTTTCCACTTCTGGCAACGCTGCTCTCCCCCCAGCCTCCGAAGCAGCTGCAGCTCTGGGGCTGGCAGACTGCAGCCATGCCGCTCGGCCCTACCCCCCAGAGCAGGCTGTGGCCATGCTGCCCGGCCCAGCCCGCTGGAACATGCTGCAGCCATGCCGCCCAGTCTGGCCTACCAGAGTAGGCTGCAGCCATGCTGCCCAGCCTACCAGAGCAGCTCCAGCCAGGCCAGAGACATCCTCCCCTGATAAGGTGGGAAAGGATGGGATAGGGAGAGTGTGGGGGTCCCGGGCTAGGGGTGGGGTCATGTGGGGGGTGGTCACAGCAGTTACTCCCCTGACCCCCAGCTTTTCCCCCCAAAAAAATTTCCCCACCTGTCCTGGCCCGTCAGGGTAAGCAGCTGGCGCGCCGGGACACTTTGTTTGCTTAGGTTTACCTCTGTGCCTGCTGACACTCAAGGTAAACAAACCATCTCGGCCCGCCAGTGGCTTATCTTAATGGCCCAGGAGCCAAAGTTTGCTGACCCCTGAATTATAGGGTCGGCTTATGAATGGGTCATAAACATTTTCCATTTTTACTTATCCATCTTGCGGGGGTCAGCTTATAAACGAACCGGCTTATGATTGAGTATATACTGTACTTAAGAACATCTTTCTCCTAGGTGTCAGTAGTCCCAGTGGTATCCCTCATCACACAGTTTACAATGCGGAATACAGGTTGGCTACCCCTTGACCAATCTTATAATCATGCTGCCTGTTTTATTTCCTAATTCAGATATATCTAGTGGTTTATACTTTTTACAAAGGAGGGAAGGCCAGATTTGAACAGTGGTTTAAGACCTCCTTAGAGGCTGATCCATCTTCTTCTAATTCCAGTCTATAGTCTTGACTGAACAGCTCTTTTAAACTGTTTTTCAATCGATATAATTGAGGGACCGTTATTTCCTGATTTAGGTATGTGCATTTCACCAAGCTGCAAGATATAATAATGCCCTGAGCACCACAATCCTGTTTAGGTTGTGTTTCAGGGTGACCCTGTGCCACTAAGAAAACATATTTAAAATACTCATCTTTAAATAGTATCGAGCTAATGTCAAAAACCACTGACAAGTGTGTGACTGTGGTATATGGATCCTTCCATAACTCTTCCAAGAGTGCAATCTGGTATTGGAATACCTTATACCAAACACCAAGGGAGAAATTTTGGCTCTCTAAAATGAAGTCAGTAGGAGTTTTAACAATGACTGTTTTGGGGGCCAAATTTTCACCCCAAGATGCTAAAAGTCAGTCTAAAAAGTATGATTTTGTAATCTCTATCCTGAAGATGTAGAAAAAGCCTTGTTCCAGATGGTGAGAGTTTTCTGGCAATTTGACACTTAAAAAAATAACAAAAACAGAACAACCAACAACAGGTATTTCATGCCATAATTTCAATATCTATGCCAAATAATTAGTATATTGAGACTAATGATTTTTATTAATAATTTATATTTCTGTAGCACCCAAAGACCTCAGTCAAGATCAGGGCTGCATTGTGCTGGGTTCTAACTATATGCAAATAGGTTTTCCCTCCTCTAAGTGAAAACAGACTCTGGGCTATTTGGAAAACAAAAGCAGATGGCAACTTCAACACCATGGTAAAAATGATTTTTCTTTTACTATGTTGCTCTGCAATGGTTGCCATTAAAAAGTTACTTTTCCAATATTAGAGAAATAGCTGCAGTACTTCTGCACCGATATGGGGCTCCTGGTGTATCTTGAGTACAACTGACTGGAGGATGGCAATTCCATTTCATAGCAACTTTTGAGATTCCAAAATTTGTTTGCATCCTGCATTGGAAGGGAGGTGGTGTGTGTGTGTGTGACTCTACTGTTTGGAACCCTAAATGTAACCCTTTAAAACATTTTCACAAAAATGGGATTGTGCTGAATAGCCCATTTGCAGATTGAAACCTGAGCTTTATGATTCAGGAAGTTTTGTTTCTATCTATCATGTTACTCTGTAGCCTGGTGGTTAAAATATTGGAGGAGAGTTTTTCAACCCAGATCATTTTGAATCAGGAGAGTGGGACCTGGAACCTATCTTCTATGCCACAAGCCAGTGCCCTGGACACCAGGTTAAAGAGCATGCATTTTTGTCCCCTCTCTTCTAATTCTCACCCACAAAAATTCTGTCTAAAGTGATATGTTTGGGAACAAAAATGATCTGACCAGTTCTAATCTCTAGCAAGGAGAGTGGTTTATAACTCCATGTAGTTCAATGAATATGTCCTTAAAATATGTCACCGTTGTTTTTTTTTAAAAGAAAGTTTTCAGCCATTGAAATCTGACCTACGGTTTCTTGAAGCTGACAACATCTGTTGGGCAAAAACAATACCAGGAAATAAGGGATACTACACCAATTCCTCAGTCCTTTTGAAAGTGTGGTGTACCAGGAACACTGAGACTAGTCCAGTTTATACCAATTCATGTCACAGATGCCACTGTAAAAGTCCTCCAGTTAGGTAAACAAAAATAACTTCGGTCCTTTGCATTTGATATTATTGTCTAATCAAGTATGACTTTCCTCAACCCCTTCTGCTCTGGCTCCAGTCTCCATACATGCGTTATTTCAGGGGGTCGGCAACCTTTGGCACGTGGCTCGCCAGGGTAAGCACCCTGGCGGGCCAGGCCGGTTTGTTTACCTGCTGCATGTGCAGATTCGACCGATCGCGGCTCCCACTGGCCGCAGTTCGCAGTCCCAGGCTAATGGGGGTGGCGGGAAGCGGAAGGGGCCGAGAGATGTGCTGGCCGCCGCGTCCCGCCACCCCCATTGGCCTAGGAGGGCGAACCGCAGCCAGTGGGAGTGGCGACTGGCTGAACCTGCGAACACAGCAGGTAAACAAACTGGCCCGGCCCGCCCGGGTGCTTACCCTGGCAAGCCGCGTGCCAAAGGTTGCCGACCCCTGCGTTATTTTATATGTCTGTCATAATCCATTTTATTAGTTTTCTCTCCAAATAAACTGTTGTAATCTTTTCAGTCTCTCCTCATATCAAAATCTCTCTGTCTAATCAACTGTATTACCCATCTCTACCTCCATTCCATTTTGCTATGTATTTTGGGGATAGTGTGGCCAATACTGAACACAGAGGACATACCATTGATTTATAAAGTAGCAGTAGAGTATTTTCAACAGACTCTACCTTATATTTAAGAGGAAGGGGAAAAAGCATAATATACCACCAATTGTGTAATGCTGGATAAAGAGGGAAATATTTTTCCTGACCCATTCGGCAATCCATTTATTCCCTGAAGCATGAGATTATGAAGATGAATGGCACTCTCCTCATTGCAGTTTTTCAGCACGATGTGCCTTCCAGATTATCTGACACTTACAATACCACATCGCCTTACATTTTAGCAAGTACTGTCAGGCCTCACTGCTCTCTGGTTCCTTCGGAAGATTTGAGTCTTAGGGCTTTGTTTTATTTAAAAAATAAAACCTTTTCCCATTCTAGCAGCCCAGCAGCTGGAAAAAATAGCTACACCCCATGTACACATTTGGAAATTTATTTAAAAATAAAAATTTTAATTATAATTGGCATGTAGAAGTTGCATGCTGAAATGATACCTTCTCTATATATTACATTGGCAATAGAGTAATCGTCTGTAAGAGACTGTAAGACAAGTCCAATCTCCTCTAATATTAATTTAAGAATCATTTTGATGTTTTAAATTTAAAGTTTCTTCTTTATAGTAATTTAAATATTGAACAAATCAGGGAAATAATCTACTTGAATGTTTCTGGAATAAGTTAGTTGCTCTGGTAACTAATGTCTATTTATACTAGATGTTTTCATAAGATAAAAAGTTAAAACCAAAAGTTGTTTGGGTTTTGGCAACCAAAAAATGAAACATTTTGTCTGGTTGGATGAAAATTTTCAGTTTTGGGGATTTTCAACAAATATCCAGAATCTATCTTCATAAACAGAAATTTCCAGTGCAAATTTAGGTTTTGCATAGCCATTTTCATTCCAAAAAATAAAAAGTTGATGGAAAATTTTCTGCCATATCTAGGGCTGAGTTACTTCAATGCCAATGGGAACTGAGAATGAATCACTCACAGGGGCCCTTAATAAATAAAATCAAAGATTAAGAACTCTTTTAGACTGCAAGCTCGCTGGGTCAAGACTGTCATTTATTGAATCTTTACAGTGCCTTATACTATGAGGCCCATCCTGGTTGTGATCTTTAGGCACTAACACAATTGCAAATATTAATAAGAATATTAATAAAGAAATTGGATTTAGAGCTGAAATTAAGATTGGTGGGTATTTATGTTTGTTTTGTTTTACTGTTTTAATATTAAAGCACAGCATTTGTCATGTGAAATCAGACAACTGAGACATAAAGTTCAGCAGCCACCAACATACCTCATGGTTCAGATGAAGACCACTTCACCCATAATAAAGTACTTAGCCGATGTTGCAAAGCTGTGTGGCCCCAATTCTGCTTCTCTTGAAAAACTCCCCTTGATTTCCAAGATGTGGGTTCAAACCATTTATGAGGATTCATTCCCACATATAACCTGTTGGTGATCACAACCCAAAGTTTGATTTCATTACCTCTAATTTAAATAACTGAAAAGCCATTGCGATAAAATTATCACATCCTTTTTAAAAAAAAAAAACTCTTTTTATTGATAATATTACATGTATTAATATTTATACAATGCTTTCCCTTTGTTTTCAATTACATATCTAAATATAAGGGAGAATGGCACAATATTTAGATAGTAGCAAATGGATGAAACACCATCTATACGGGTTCTTCTATGCTTTATGCCCCCTCCCTTCTTCTTTTTTTTAATAATAATTGATTGTTGTTCTGCATTACCTTTGAAACTGGTCAGAAACCCTGTGCAGCTCTTGCTGAGACTTTACAGATACTTGGTTTCATTATAAAGTTTACTCTGATCAGGTTGACCCATAGTCCTTTGTGATCCTGCTATATTTATCCGTGCAATCACAATTGCTTTTTTGGCCAGTGTTGACAATGGAGTTTTAACATGTGAATAATGTCCAGGATACACAATTATTTATGTGTGATCCTCTGGGAAAATGTCTTAGATCCGAATACTGCAATGCACACTGAGCACGAGACCCCTTTGAAAGTAGTGGGACACTACAGAAGCACAAGTGTCTACCCACAAGCAATCCATTGCAGGATCGAGGCCAAACTCATTTTCCACAAAGTTTTCCACAACTTCTGAGTTCATACACATGTTTCAGTCTCCCTGTTTTACTGCACTTGCTGAATGAGCTGCCTATTACTCTAGTATCTTTTAAACAATCTTCAGTTTACAATTGAAATTTAAAATGGTTCTGAAGAGTAAAATTCCCAACCTGTTTGAAAGCAAGATATGCCTAAATGCATTACTAACTAATTAAAATGACTTCTTTTTTTTAAAGTACAACATTGTTAAGTGGTATTAATTGATTTGCTGATTAATTTGATTGTCTTTAAATCAGAGTGAAATAACTGTTAGGCTTGGTCTGCACTAGCAACTTAGGTTGGTATAACTATGTCACTCCCGACACCCCTGAGCGACTAGTTATACCGTCAAGTATCAGGGGGTAGCCGTGTTAGTCTGTATCTACAAAAACAACAAAGAGTCTGGTGGCACCTTAAAGACTAACAGATTTATTTGGGCATAAGCTTTCGTGAGTAAAAACCTCACTTCTTCGTGTAAGCGGGGGAATGGTCCCGCTATTGTGGGGAACTTTCCTGGCTTNCTAGCCAACCAAAACACCCCACTGAATGTTAGTAAGGGGGCAACAGTCCCCTTACATTCGGATGCATAGAGTGAAAGCTACAGATTACCGTCCTAACTCCTAGCCTCTCAGGGAGGTGGATTACCTACGCTGACAGGAGAAGCCCTCCACTAGGTTAGGTAGCGTCTTCACTGAAGCGCTAACGTGGCGCAGATGCACTACTGCTGCCTTTTAAGTGTGGACAAGTCTTCTTAACTCGACATCTTCAGAGAGTCTTATGGAATGAATTACTATTACTCTAGGATGGTGTTTTAAAGCAGTAACGGAAAAGTGAGGAAGAAAATCCATAAACATAACACA
>NC_048298.1:243135728-243188085 GCF_013100865.1 Trachemys scripta elegans | reverse complement strand
TAGCATTAGTGAATTTGGGGACCAAAGACTAGAGTCAGTAGGAAAAATTCCAAGAAGACAGTTTTTCATCAGAATTTACTGATGCCAAAATTGAAACATTCCACAGTAACTGTTCAATTTTGACAAAGTTCCTCCAGAACCCAGGTGGAAACCTGCCTGGTTTCCTGCCAGCTCATCTTCTCCCACTCCTCAGTAGCCATCTGGTGGGGGCTGCTGGAGAGCTTCTAGGGTCTGCAACTCTGGAACAATCTACCATGCAGTCTGACCCAGAGCTACGGAACCCAGGAATTGCAGGATTGACAATTTTGGGGAATTCAGCCAGGCAGACTGAGTTATGGATTCCTGGTCTTCCAGGGTTCAAAATCCTTGGTGGAATGTGAACTAACCAGGTGGACTGCCCTGTAGTCACAAGCCCGAGGTCTTCCCTTTCGCAAAGAATTTCAGTATACTTGGGTTTTGTTCCTAATTGGAATGAAACCAAATTTTGAAATTCAAAATCCTTTGGGAAACAGATTTACCTTTCTCTGCATTTCTCTATTAAGGGCCCATCAGTGCAATCTTCTTGGGCCTGCACCCAGTGACTTGCAAGACTGGCACTTTCACAAGAGTGAGCAGACATTCTCTCATGCTGTTCTGTTAAAGGGCTTTATCTTGTAACATGCAGAGCTCTGTGGTCGTGATCCAGCAAGGCACGTTAGCACACATGATCAGCTGTAAGAATGCAAGCAGCCCCAATGAAGAAAGGTTTAAAAACTGTACCAAATTATGATGTTAACAATAAAGCTTTGTCAAGTTTATTTTGTAATTGTAAATATATTATGTTTGTTGGGTGATATCAAATCAATATAAGACTGTAAACTTTGTCACTCTATTGTTTTGCTCTTGATGAAATTGAATACAAAACATTTAAGATTTTCCCCCCACTAGAAATACTGAAAGCAACGTCAGCGCCTCTGAAAGACAGGATATGTTTAGTGATGTGTCCATATCTGGTTTTAGGTATCTTGCTTCATGCAGCAAAGTTTGAAGATTTTGGCCTAAAATTCCAGTTCAACAAATCAATTATCGGATACTTTCTAGAGGACAGATTTTTTCTAAGACCCCCACAGTGTTAGTTTGGCAGTTGATAGAAGAGGTCCCAAATATCTTGTACAAGATAGAAGAAATGGAACTTTTAACCCTCTCATCGGCAATCTATTCATCATTGCTGATTGTCACATGTGAGGGAAAACCACAACATGCCATCCAGAGCCATATGCGCTTTGCTATGTCACAGCTACAGGGAAATCTAAAGCCTCATTAACATATCACACATTTCCTGAATTTGTCACACTATTTCACTCCACTGACATACACAGAATATACCTCCACATGCATCACATTGTTCCTACTTTTTCTTTTAGAACCTAGTCTTTTATGACTCAAAGGGTCCAGCCCTCGTTTTACACTATCTTTGTCCTATGTGTAATAGGGGTTTTTGGAAAAAATAAAACAAAAACAAAACCCATTATGTGAGATGCGCCAATGTCTTTTGGAAGTTACAATCTTCTAAAAATGTACTTCACATAGCATTAGTTCTAGTAAAGAATTATTCACTGTCCCGCATGTTCAAGTTAGGGGGAACTAGGGAGCAAGTATTGGCCAACCAGAACAAGTGATCTTGAACCGAGAAGGCACATTTTTAAGTTTAGCAACAGCTCTGGGTGGAATTCCCTCTGAAGATTTTGCCCTAGGTCTGGCACAGGAGTCAATACACAGTATGAGAAGAACAAGTTATATTACGCAAATTCAGCTGAACATGATCATGGGGAACACTGACACATGATGGAGTAACTTTCATAGGCAACACAGCAGTGCAGCCAATTGGCTTTAAAAGGAAACCTTCTTCTTCCTTATGACTGCCGGTGCTCTGCTCTACCTCCCTGTGGAAATCATGTGTGTTTCCAGTCATGGGCTAAAATCCAAATGACCTGCACTTTAACTTATTTTTAGATGGCTTCGATGTAACCTCCAATCTTACTATTTTAAAATAGTAATATTAAAAATCACAACACAATGATATTCCCATAATTAAATGCTGGGGAAAATATAGGCACAATTACTTGCACCCACAATTGCACACACTTGGACACTCATTCATCAAATGTGTAGGTTTAATAAGATATTTAGGTTTCTAAAGGTGTTAAATGAGATGAGAAGGTAAGACATGCAAGGTGTCTTGAAAAAGGTAGACTTTTTTGTCTCTGTCTTTGCTTACACCTCACACAGTCACCAACATTTCTGATTGTTAGAACCCACATGTCATCATTACACTAATGAAAGTTAAATATAAGGGTAATCAAATGTCATGCTCCAAGGTATAAACTGTTCACCTTATAAAATGAGAATGTTTCACAAAAAGTTCTACTCAAGTCAGCAGGACAGCTGAAGGATACAAGAATGTGTTTTGTGGCTTTCCATAGGCATGCATTTACTGAAGGGCTTCTCAACATATCCTCTAGCCCCATTTCAGCCAAGCATTTAAATACATGCTGAAGACAATGTTTGTTTAGCAAAGCAATTAAGTACATGTAACTTTAAGCAGATGTTCGCATCCCACAGAAGTCAATAAGACTTAAGCATATGCTCAAGGGTTTTTCTAAATAGGGAGCACCTGCATAATTGAGGTCTACAACAATAAGTAATGAGGAAGTGGCTCCAACAACTATTTTGATTTGTTTTTAATCACAGCCAAAATCCATAAATGCCCACTTATCTCTATTTTACATTCTCATATGTTTTTTCTATATGCAATCCCAGTGGGTCAACACTGTTTTAATTGCAAGTTCAAGCAGCCTCACACTACTACAGTATTAATGTATCTCACTTTGCAGTCAAAATGATTTGTTTTTCTTTTTTGTTGTTGTTTTGGCTAGTCTCCCCCAGGCCAAATGCCAGCTGGCTTTCCTGTGGCTTCCTCTCAAGAAGTGGGACTTCCTCCCAGGAACAAGACCTGGAAAAGAATGTAGGATCTTGCATCTATTGCAATATATTGGACATAATACAAAAATCATGTAAGCAACATTGAATTAAAACAATTTAAACAAACAAATAAGCATACATTTATGTTTCATTGAGTTGTGCTAACAGCCCCATAGTTAATATTCTGTTTTCTCTAGATATATGGCAAGGCACTGATTAGGCTTAGAAAATGGAAATTTTGATGTCCTCCTAATTATGACTTCCTCACAAGATAAGACCACCTCTTTCTCTCTAGGCAGACATCTGCTGACATTTGATATCTAGGCAGAGGAGAATATTTTGGAAAAATTGAGGTTAATTTGGTAGTACATCCTTTTCAAATGAGTTTGGAAAATAAGAGGATTTTTATATTTTGAAAAGTTTTCTAGTTTTCATTTTTTGAAACATAATTTTACAAAGCCAGCTTGCTCTAGAAACTTTGGGTTTGTTTTATTCATTTGTTTTCAAAGACATTTTCTCCTGACCCTGTTTTTACTTGCTCATTAGTTTCTGAAAAAATCTCCTTTTTAGACTAAAGCTTTCTACCCCTAGTTTTCATCTCAAAGGCATTTTTAAAATAAAATGTAGAAAACTCTGTTCACAATTTTTTGATATTACTGGTATGAACCAAGGATGAAAAAATATACCTTTTTGTTGGAAAAAAATAGATCTAAGATCTCAAGTTTCAAAAGAGTTTAGTTTCCAGTTAGGCATTTCAATAAAATGACCAGATTATCATGAGTGCTCTAGTAAGCTGCTAAATTTGGAAATCTGGATTCTTATTTAGGGGACTGAATGGAAGCCGGGTGTGGAACTCTTTTGATATGCTGGCCTTGAGTCTTCATGTGTGCATAAACCAATAATCACTCAACTTTACAAGCTAACATTCTCCAGGTAACTAACCTCTTGTTTAGATCCAGTCTCCTAAAGCTTTCAAAACCATAAGAACTGAGCAAGAACCGACTGAATAACCAGTTTTCCTGCAAGTGTAGTATGAATTTTAAAGTTTAGAATTACAATACTGTTGCTCTCTTCCATCTCTTCCCTGAGGAGAGGGGAGTACACTGAGAGGAGGTGGGCAAGTATGGCACTTCTCCTCACAGAGCCATAGATGCCACCAGGGATGGTGGGTGACCCAAATTAAAATGCAGAGGAGTAGCCTTTTCATGAGGTTGAAGCTTCATTTCCCCAGAGTTTGATGGCTGCACCTCATACTTTCTCTGCTTCATCTTTTGCAACCTTATCTCCATGGATTTGTGTATATTTGAGTTTATTAACTCAAGTTAACTGATTGCCAATAAGCTTGAAGTAGCTCACACACAATGGGATCCTGGACCATGATTAGGACTCCAGGGGACTACGGTAAAACAAATAATACATAATAATAATAATCATGTTTTAGTATGGACATTCCTCAAATGTCTGTAATTTCCCTTACATTGCTCTCTTTTTAAAGAAGCATCGTCTCCCCCATTACAAATAACCTCAGTGACAGCTGTCCAGATGCAACTCAGACAACTATACAGGTCCAGATTCTTAGCAAGTGTAAAATAGCACAGCTTCATTTTACATCAGCTACAGATCTGACCAGTATGTGCCATGTAGACAAAATAAGGTTACCATGAGCACCTTGAGCTTTTGAGTGCTAAGAGTGTAACTTTAACATTAGTCATGTGTAAATAAAGGGGTTATATTTTCCAGAACAGAAACTCATTGATTGAACAGAACTTTAAAAGTATACAAACAGTGTCATTATAAAATTGTAAATGTATATTGAAAATAGTCCCAGGGTATACTATTATTAACCACTCTTCATTACAAATATTCTATCCCTGGCTGTTTTAATTCCTGTTTGCTCCCTTCCCCTTGCAGCTCCTGATGATCATGATACTTCCCAGTTTCCCAGAGTGGCAGAATGTACTGACGGCATATCCTACACCTCCTTAGGCAGCTGTCAGATTAATGACACTTTGCAGAGGTTCTTACAGGGGTGCTTTGGGATCAGGACATCAATTCACATACAGGCTGGACTTCCACAAGATAAAGCAGAGCTGGGGCTACCTTCTTAACCAAACTTCTTCGGCGGCAGGGAGTTCCCAGACTCTAAGGTGTGGGTTCCCAGTTGCCCATCCAGTTCTGATAAGATTGCTGAATCCCATTTGTGGGCTAAATGAATGTGCAAAGGCATCATGCTCACGCCATCATTCCAGACACCCTCACCCTCCCTCACACCCTTTCTTGTATTTCTCTACATTTTTTCACAGCCACACTTACAGTCCTTGACTGACAGCCCTAAATGAAGGATACTCAGCTGAGATTAATACTGCTGCTTGATTTTGTCACGGGAGGAGGATGGAATGGGGAGGAGCACAGGAATGACGTATGCTTTAGCCTCTGTCTAAAGACTGAAGGCTCCTTGATGATACTGCTGGCCTGAGGAAATAGAAGCCCCACAGTCACAGTGTATCAGTTGAATATACTACCTGCTGGGCCACATCAACTTGTGCCTTTCAGCACATGCGAGGATGTGTAATTCTGGATCTTATTTCTTAAACACACATCTCTAAGCAAGTAAATGAGGTAGAAATAAAGGGCATCATCTGCTATTTATTCTCTTACAATTCATAGTTACAACATAAGGCTTAGGTAAAAGAATCTGTCTTCGACATTTATAGTGTGCCAATTGCAATAGTATCTAGGTTACAAAGAAATCTGCTTATGCATATTTAATATGCATCCTATTGCAAATGCAAGTATGATATATCATAAGGCTGAAAATAGGAAACTACTGCCTAGACACAGCACATCTACAGAGGTTTTAAAAATACTTTAGCATTTTAAATCATCTTCTAAGTATGGGGTATGGGCCAGATTTTGCCACTCTGACTCAGATTAGTGCCATAAACCCAATCCAGCACGCACTTATACACATGCTTAATTTTAAGGATGGGAGTACTCCAAGTGACTCCAGTGAGAACTCTCATTCTTAAACTAAAACACATTGGTAAATGTTTGCAGAATCAAGGCCTTACTCCTCTGGTAGTCTCACTGATTTTAGCGAGGCTAATTGAAAAAAAAAGTTATTGCATAGAATAGCAGAATTGAGCCTGACAATTCAAGTTTAGTAGATCATTTAAACTCCAGGTGATAACCATGAATGTATATGTTTAAGCTTAACAACCATGAAGTAAATATACTGTATATCTTATTTGATATTCAGCTTAAACTGTTTTAAATATTATATTAGAATTCTATGCACAGTGACTGTCTCACTACATTGAAATTAAATCTGCATTTGGTACACATTTAGAGTGACCAAAATATTTGCAAAAACTGTATTCACTGAAGTGTGAAAAATCAATTAGAACTTACCACCACTCTCAGGCATATTTCAAATAAAGTAAAATGTTACCAGAAAACTCATCCTATGATTAGACACTTGAAAAAATGTATCTCATTTTCTATTATTGCAAATTGCAAAGATTTCTTAGCACATGAGACACACTTTGATTCCCACTTTGATATAGTTATAATTAAAATTTTACAAATGATTTTTGTGTACCATAATGAATTAGTGATAAAATGTAAACAACAGTGCCTAGCACAATGGGGTCCAGGTCCCTGGCTAGGGCTTCTAGGTCCTGCGGTAATACAAATAATAAATGAAATAATAGTAATAGTTATTTTACTTTGCAAAGAACATAATTCACCGGATCTTCAAAAAGATTTTTTTTAAAAAACCAACACCTTCACCTTTGTATTTATAATGATCCTTTACCACCTTTCCTATCCAGTATACATCTGTCCCAATCTCTAGCTGAGACATGTTTTAACTTGGGAAGATATTATTTTAAATAAATACATTAAAAAAAAATCTGCCCTATTGCAATAAATTCTGCCTAGATACAGAAGTGGTCTTATGTACTAAGATAGGACACTGACTACTGAAAAAGCAAATCATTAGAAGTAGGAATTGCCATGGTTGCTTCTTGGAGCAGCTAGTACTGGAATCCACAAGAGGAGAGGCAATTCTTGATGTAGTCCTAGGTGGAGAAATGGAGCACAAGATCTTGTCCAAGAGGTGAATATAGCTGGACCACTTGGTAATAGTGACCATAATATAATTAAGTTTAACATCCCTGTGGCAGGTAAAACGCCACAGCAGCCCAACACTGTAGCATTTAATTACAGAAAGGGGGACTACACAAAAATGAGGAAGTTAGTTAAACAGAAATTAAAAACTACAGTGCCAAAAATGAAATCCCTGCAAGCTGCATGGAAACTTTGAAAGACACCATAATAGAGGCTCAACTTAAATGTATACCCCAAATTAAAAAGCATAGAAGAGAACCAAAAAAGTGTTGCCATGACTAAACAACAAAGTAAAAGAAGCAGTGAGAGACAAAAAGGCTTTAAAAAGTGGAAGTTAAATCCTAGTGAGGAAAATAGAAAGAAGCATAAACTCTGGCAAGTGAAGTGTAAAAATATAATTAGGAAGGCCAAAAAAGAATTTGAAGAACAGCTAGCCAAAGACTCAAAAAATAATGGCAATTTTTTTTAAGTACATCAGAAGCAGGAAGCCTGCTAAACAACCAGTGGGGCCACTGCATAATTGAGATGTTAAAGGAGCACTCAAGGACAATAAGCCATTGCGGAGAAACTAAATGAATTCTTTGCATTGATCTTCATGGCTGAGAATGTGAGGGAGATTCCCAACATGAGCCTTTCTTTTTAGAGGACAAATCTAAGGAACTGTCCCAGATTGAGAAATCATTAGAGAAGGTTTTGGAACAAACTGATAAACTAAACAGTAATAAGTCACCAGGACCAGATGGTATTCACCCAAGAGTTCTGAAGGAACTCAAATGTGAAATTACAGACCTACTAATTGTAGTCTGTAACCTATCATTTATATCAGCTTCTGTACCACCTGACTGGAAGATAGCTAATGTAACGCCAATTTTTAAAAAGGGCTCCAGAGGTGATCTCAGCAATTATAGGCCGGTAAGCCTGACTTCAGTACTGGGCAAATAGGCTGAAACTATAGTAAAGAACAGAATTGTCAGACACATAGATGAACTTAATTTGTTGGGGAAGAGTCAACATGGTTTCTGTAAAGGGAAATCATTCCTCATCAATCTACTAGAATTCTTTGAGTCAACAAGCATGTGGATGGGGGATCCAGTGGATATAGTGTATTTAGATTTTCAAAAAGCCTTCGACAAGGTCCCTCACCAAAGGTTATTAAGCAAAGTAAGCAGTCATTGGATAAGAGGGAAGGTCCTCTCACAGATCGGTAACTGGTTACAAGATAGGAAACAAAAGGTCAAAATAAATGGTCAGTTTTCAGAATCGAGAGAGGTAAATAGTGGTGTCCCCCAGGGGTCTCTACTGGGACATATTCAATATATTCATAAATGATCTGGAAAACGGGGTAAACAGTGAGATAAACTACTCAAGATAGTTAAGTCCCAAACAGACTGCGAAGAGCTACAAAAGGATCCCACAAAACTTGGTGACTGGGCAACAAAATGGCAGATGAAATTCAAGCTTGATAAATGCAAGGCCATGCACATTGGAAAACAATAGTCCCAACTATACATCTAAAATGGTGGGTGTCTACCACTCAAGAAAGAGATCTTGGAGCTATTGTGGATAGTTCTCTGAAAATATCCACTCAATGTGCCGCGGCAGTCAAAAAAGCTAACAGAATGTTGGGAATCATTAAGAAAGGGATAGATAATAAGACAGCAAATATCATCTTGCTGCTATATAAATCCATGGTACATCCAAATCTTGAATACTGCATGCAGATGTCGTCGCCCCATCTCAAATATATACATATTGGAATTAGAAAAGGTTCATAAAAGGGCAACAAAAAATTATTGATGTATGGAACGGCTTCCAAGAGATTAATAAGACTGGGACTTTTCAGCTTGGAAAAGGGACGACTAAGGGGGAATATGATAGAGGTCTATAAAATCATGACTGGTGTGAAGAAAGTAAATAAGGAAGTGTTATTTACTCCTTCTCAAAACACAAGAACTAGGGGTCACCAAATGAAATTAATAGGCATCAGGTTTAAAACAAAGAAAAGAAAGTATTTTTTCACACAACACACAATCTGTGGAAATCCTTGCCAGAGGATGTTGTGAAGGCCAAGACTATAACAGGGTTAAAAAAAGAATTAGATAAATTCATGGAGGATAGGTCCATCAATGGCTATTAGCCAGGATGAGCAGGGATGGTATCCCTAGCCTCTGTTTGCCAGAAGCTGGGAATGAGCGACGGGATGAATCACTTGATGATTACCTGTTCTGTTCATTCCTTCTGGGGCACCTGGCATTGGCCATTGTCCGAAGACAGGATACTGGGCTAGCTGGACCTTTGGTCTGACCCAGTATTGCCATTCTTATGTTCTTATGGTGCTCCGTCTAGTTCAGTATCTTGTCACTACAGTGGCCAATAGAAGATGCTTCACAAAGGTGCAAGAAAACCAGCAGTAGGCAAGAAAGAGATAAACTATCCAGATGTTAATTTCTCTCTGAATCCCGAGTAGTTAAAGGTTGGTTCAGAAGTATGAAGGTCTCTATCCCTTCAAAACTCTTATTTACTATAACAACTCTAGATAGAACTTATTAATTGGCTGTAATAAGTGCACCTAATATTATTTGCTGATGATGAATTTGTAATATGCATGTGTTTAAAATGTTTAGTAAAGCAAAAGGAATTAAATCATGTCATTTCAGCACAGAATAGAGTGGGTTAATGGAGATTTCCCTGCCCTTTGATTATAGAAGTGTCTTCCCATAGCCATTAACACCACATTGGTAGTACAAACTCAGAAGGTTTTCCTGGACGTAAATCTGACGTCCCTATGAAGACAAAACTCTGGCTTTCTATAAACATGGAGCAAAATGTACTTTCCAGGATTATTTTAACTGAAGTTCAGGAAAACAGAAGCAATGGAAAAACAAATATAATAGAGTGAGACATAGGGACAGCTTTAGGAAGAGGGCACTTAGGAGAGTGTGTAGGGTACTGAATTCTCAACTGCTACCATTGCCATTAGCCAGGAACAGGAAAAGCTGCCACTGCCACCAGGAGTAGAACTTACAAGGGGTCTGCCACTAAGTTTGCTGCTGCCCCCATATATATATATGTTTTCACCAGCAGAAGCAGCCAGAGCTCCAGCTGCCCCCTCTACCAGCCAGGGAAGCTTGCTGTGGATTGAAGGTGTGCCTAAGGGTATCTCTACACTTGCAGAGTTTTTGCACTGTAAGTTTCACCAGTGATCGGGAACCAGTAAAAGTAAAGCACTGGTTTGTGTACTCACTTAATTCCTCAGGTGTCAGAGAGTGTTTACATTAGCAGCACTTCCATCACCATGAGAGCAGCGCTCTAGGGCAGCTATCCCAGAGTGCAGCTCTCTCCATTTTGATGATAGGTCTTGTGGGAAGGGGGCGTGGGGTGTGATCGCGGGGCATCCTGGCAGGGCTGGCTCCAGCTTTTTTGCCACCCCAAGCGACAGAAAAAAAAATGAAAAACCCAATTGAGCTGCCGCCAAAGTGCCGCTGAGGAGGAAGACGGAGTGAAGGACCCACTGCCGAATTGCTGACGAAGACTGAAGCGGCCCATCGAGCTGCTGCCAAAGTGCCGCTGCTGCCAACCGAGACATGCAGCCCGAACAACGGACGGAGTGCCGCCCCTTTCTATTGGCCGCCTCAAGCACCTGCTTCCTTCGCAGGTGCCTGGAGCCGGCCCTGCATCCTGGGTGCCTGCACAGCCTCCTCTCCCTAAACACTGATAAGCTCCAGTGGCTCGGCATTGCTGCAAGCAGGGGATCCTTTGCTCCGTGGAGCAGGCATTGTCACCTGGCCAGATAAGTGAACCCTTGCCAAGAAAACAGGAAGGGGAGTTTCAAAGTTCCCAGGGCTTTACAGAGGGAGGGGTGGATGTCTGTTTACCTGGCAACACAACAGCAGAGCTGCTGGCTACCTTGGTCACCTAGGCACTGTGGGATATCCTCAGGAGGCTAAAAGCTGTGTAAACAGGGAGAAAGTGTCCTCCCTTGCATATCACTGCAAAAGCATCACCGGTAAGAACTGTACGCCTCTCAGGGAGGTGATCATCTTTTTGCAGTGAAACTTCTGAGTTTCACTGCAAAAAGTCAGTGGCAAGTGGTTTTTGTGCACAAAAGGGACTTTTTCTGCTTAAAATAGCAAATGTAGACATGCCCTAAGGCAGCAAAAAATCTAGCATCAGTCCTGTAGAGAGCAGTGTATGTTGATCTTGATTTACACCACAGCCCCGCAGGACACAGGTATGGAGACTCCTATCCATTTAAATGTGCAGTTAACAGAAGAAGTAACAGCAACTTCCCTAGATGTATATAACTACATATAACCCACTCCTATTGACTTCACCTGACTGGCAGTTTAACTTACTTGAGAGTTTTGCCTTATTAGTAATTGCAGGATTAGGCTCTTTGGGTCTATTTGATAGAGGAGCTGTTGCAACAGCCAGGAGATTTCGCAGTGCCTGATGCTATCATTTGCTCTTTACTTTCACAAACAGACGTGACAGTGCCTCTTATTTTCAAATTAATAATCATATCCCACACATTACAAATCATTAGAGCTTAGTTGCTAGCAAGCTGTTCCATGTTGCTGACTACGCTTGATATTAGATCATCTGGTAGTTGCTAGGGGACAGTCCTGCAAAGTCTCATTCATGCAGATAGGGGTTATTCACTGCTTCAGTTTCTAAGCTACCTGTCTTCCAGAATAAGAAGATTCACAATGGATTTGATGACCTATAAAAAGCTAGACCCTTGCTCATAGTTTTTCCAACTAATCTTTCTCATTTCAATCCTGAACTTGAACTTTGCACACATGGTGTTCATTGCTGCTTTTCTGCTCTTAACATTTTCACATTAGATTAATTACCTTCCTATCTTGTTAAATAGGTTTTGTTTTTCAAACTGGCTTATCTCTAACTATATGTTAATTAGCAGAATCCACATTTCTCCAGCACATGATACAGTTTATAATTCAGACAGCAATTTGAATAAGAAAAAACTAAACTATTATTTAACAGTGCAATAAGAAACACAATTGCAGGCCTTATTTCATTCATACTTTGCTGAACTCCAGAATTAAGGAAATATCAGGAACAAGGAAAACAAAAACACTTGTTAGGCTAAGGCTCATCTCTTTTAAATGCACCATTTAATCTCATGATCACTTAAACAATACCCACCCTTTCTTTTTTGGAACAATAATGTGCTTGTGCT
The DNA here is from genome assembly GCF_013100865.1 of Trachemys scripta elegans. Lineage (NCBI taxonomy): Eukaryota > Metazoa > Chordata > Testudines > Emydidae > Trachemys > Trachemys scripta. The sequence goes on along the minus strand of NC_048298.1, from coordinate 243,175,790 downwards.
TTTATACCAGCAAATTCCACTATTCACAAAAATACTAAATAGAGTAGATTTTTACACAATTATTTAAATATGTCATTAGTATATGAAAACAGACTGATTTTCTATTATTTATTTTTATAATACTATGGCCGTGATTGCTTCTTTATAGACAAGTAAATGAAGACCAGCTCCCCAAAACTTAAATTCTGCTCAAATAATGTATGAACAAAGGAGTAGGGGAGAAGGAGGAAATGTTATTTACTCCTTCATATAACACAAGAACTAGGAGTCACCCAATGAAATTAACAGGCAGCAGGTTTAAAACAAACCAAAGGAAGTACTTCTTCATAGAACATACTGTCAACCTGTTGAACTCATTGCCATGGGATGTTGTGAAGGCCAAAATTATAACAGGGTTCAAGAGAAAACTAGATAAGTTCATGGAGGATAGATCCATCAATGGCTATTAGCAGGACAGTCAGACATTCAACACCATGCTCTGAATATCCCTTGTCTGTTAGCCAGAAGCTGGGAGTGGATGACACAGGATGGATCACTTGATGATTGCTGTTCTGTTCATTGCCTCTGAGACATCTGACACTGGCCACTGTCTAAAGACAGGATACTGGGCTAAATGGACCATTGGTCTGAGTAAGTATGGCTGTTCTTATGCTCTGAAGTACAGAAAATGTGAATTGCTGTATATAGATTGGCATGTTTACTTTAGTTCTAGATATAACATTAAGAATAAACAGTGTGTGTGTGTGCACACACACAAAGGGGTGGTTATTTGGTCAGACTAGTGGTCTGGGCCTCCGACTTCCACCTTTCTATCAGTTCAAGATGTCCCAGCACTGTGGGGGAGATCTTAGCTGGACTGGCCTCAGTGATGGTAATCTCTAGCTCCTCAGGCTAGGGGTCACAACTACAAAGTGGGTAGAAGGACTTGGACCCACCCTCCCTATGTTTGGCAGACCTACTTTCTCACCTTCCCCTGGACTACTTCCTATCACCGCTGCCTCTCAGTTGTGGGTGTGGTCAGAGTGGATGTAAAGTCTTTACTTCAAAACTCTACAGTCAAGGGTCAATGCTTGCAGCCTTCTTAAGCCTTTGCACATGGTGCACCCTCCTTCTTGAGATGCATCTATGAGAGGCTGAGGAAGACTCACAGCCAGGTCCCCACAACAGAGGTTTCCTTTCCTGTTGCAGCAGACAGGGCCGGCTCCAGGCACCAGTGCAGCAAGCTGGCACTTGGGGTGGCCCTTGGAAGGGGGCGGCACATCCGGGTCTTTGGCAGCAGGTCCCTCAGTCCCTCTCGGAGGGAAGGACCAGCTACCAAATTGCCACCGAAGAACGAAGTGGCGCGGTAGAGCAGTCGCCGAAGTGCCGCCGATTGTGACTTTTTTTTTCTCTCTCTCTTCGCCGCTTGGGGTGGCAAAAAAACTGGAGCCGGCCCTGGCTGCAGATCATCACTGCTCCAGGAATTGGCCTCTTTGTACCTCCCCATGCCTGGGCTGCTGAAGCTCCCTTTATACTATACTGCCCTTCTCCCAGGAGCATGCTCAGAAGTGCCTGAGTGATGGGACCTTCCGGGCCCCATACTGCTCCCCCAAATGGAGGCACCAGACTCAATAGTAACTTTTGCAAATGTCAGCATATGCATATTTATATATTGTCATAAGAACATAAGAATGGCCGTACTGGGTCAGACCAAAGGTCTATCCAGCCCAGTATCTTGTCTACCAACCGTGACCAATGCCAGATGACCCAGAGGGAGTGAACATAACAGGTAATGATCAAATGATCTCTCTCCTGCCATCCATCTCCACCCTCTGACAAACAGAGGCTAGGGACACCATTCCTTACCCAGCCTGGCTAATAGCCATTAATGGACTTAACCTCCATGAATTTATCTAGTTCTCTTTTAAACCCATGACAGCTTAATTTACATAAGAGCCTTTGGTGAGGGACCTTGTAAAAGGCTTTCTGGAAATCTAAGTACGCTATGTCCATTGGATCCCCTTTGTCCACATGTTTGTTGGCCCCTTCAAAGAACTCTAATAAATTAGTAAGACATTATTTCCCTTTACAGAAACCATGTTGACTTTTGCCCAACAATTTATGTTCTTCTATGTGTCTGACAATTTTGTTCTTTACTATTGTTTCAACTAATTTACCCAGTACTGATATTCGACTTACCGGTCTGTAATTGCCGGGATCACCTCTAGTGCACTTTTTAAATATTGGAGTTACATTGTCATAATACACACAAGCACACACAGAGCCTGGCAACACCATATGTAATGGTTGTGTCTTAAAATGGACTTACAATAAGGCATAAATGTGTGATTCTTTCTAAAAGTAAGTGAAATTTCACTGTCAGTTTTTATGCACATTGATTTCTTTTTTTGTTAAGTAGTTTGTTTTTTCTGTATGAAATTTCAATAGCAAGTCTCTGAAATTGGGATCTGACTGAAATTTGCCCTTGGCAGTTTGACCTTTCATTGTTGATGGATATCTTTCAGAAAAGATTGTCTAGCTACACAGAATCTGGTAGAGCAGTGTAAACTGAGTGGATCTGATGCAACGTTTATATATTATTTTTGGAAAAGGGAGAGATTTTAGATAACTTTTCGTCATTATTCTTCATAGCTAAAAGTTTATGTGCCAGGGATTGCTGATGGATGCAATTTTATTGGATAAAATCTTCTGTCATGCAAATGAAAGCTCTGTCATGCAAATAAAATGTTCTACATCAGCATCTACACTTTTCTGTCACATTTCATAGTACAATACAGAAGGTTTTTGACGGAATGGGCAGCAAGACAGTGTTCATGTGCAGCAGCTGTTCCCCACCAATTTTGCCTAACCTTCCACTCCCTCTTAAACATTAAAACAATAGGAAATTAATTTAAGGACTCTGTTGTAAAGCAGTTAGGGTCATAACACAAACCACAGACCTTCCCCAAATCCACCAAAGCAAGGAAAATAAGAGGTAAGCCAGTGTATATCCTCTTCTTCACCCACAGGTGCACACTTTGCCATTACCACAACTACCATATAGCACAGACTATAAACCAACACAGCCATCCATCATCCCTTCACCAAACTATCTTCTCTTAATATAACATACTACTACACCAATAGTAGTGATAGGAAGGGGTAGTTTGTACAGAAAGAAAGGCAGATTGAAGGGGGTGGAAATTAGGTCCTGGTGTGTCATCTACAGTATTTGTGGGAATGTTAGTGTGGGTTTTAAGGTGGACAAGTAGATGGTATTTACTGTTTGGTGACTTAACATTGCCTTTGTGTCAAGCAAGTTTGGTGTGGCACAACCTAAAGTGCTTCACAATGCAGTTTTGAGAGGTCGGGGGTTGTGGATGTTCTGTTTTAATGAAGAAAGAGACAAGAAACCAGTGGAGGAATTCTAGCAGAAGAAAACGTAACTGGAGCTTCAGGAAACAAAGGTAATTTTTGAAACCATTAAGTCATTTCTCCACCCCAAGAACTTATCTTTAGTTGCTGGATGATTTTCCCCTTTACTCTACCCATTTCCTCTCCCCTATCTATATCGCTTTAATTGGTATACCTAGAGAAGATTCTTCATACCTAGTGGAAAAGTGTTCTTGAACCATCTGACTTTTACACTATGAAGCCAGAACATTATGCAATTTGTATATTAGCTGAGATCCAAATGCTTTGTTTTAAGTGGCGTCTCTACAAGCTTACACATCACCCTACCTGTAAATGTCTAAGTTTCTTGCCCTTTCAATTTCCTTGCAAGCCAGCTAACAAGAAAGCCATATCTGGTTGATGCAATTATTAAAATACAGGAAGAAAAGCTTCACTTTAACCTGACATTTTCAGAAGAAAACCAGTTAAATAAAAAATGCTTGACATTCCCTGCTTTTTTCTCTATTGTCACATACTCAAAAGTCATTAACTCTTTTGTCTATGGTTTGACAAAATCCAGGACAATTTGTGTACATGTACCTATGTTTTCACGGAATCTGAATGACAGAGGTTTCAGAATCACGTTTAAAGACAAAATTATTTAAAAGGGGAAAAATTAAAACTATTCATTAAACAGACATTGCCTAGACAGTTGAAAAGTCAATTTGGAGTGGGAGGGAAGAGATTACTGAAAAAATACAAAGATAAGAAATACAATTTTTTAAAAATATATTTATTTCAAAGTTACCATGAAAATTAAGAAAAAATATTGAAAACCAAAAAAGAAATTAAGTTTTCAAAAACAGGTTTTGATTTAATAAAAATGGGGTTTGGTTTCAGGTTTTTCCAATTAAAAAAATAAAATATTTATTAAAATAAAAAACATTTGGATGAAATATAAGCTTTTTGTCAGAAACTGACAAAAAAAGTGGACATGTTCTATTACCAAGTACTGAATGCTGGTGCAGAGCAATGTAGCACTCTGTGGATTTTAATAGTGCTATATAGAGTACATGCTGTTATTGTATGCAATCAAGATAAATTCTATCTACAAAGGTGTATTTGTGTTGAATGTTTCTGGAAGTGTATTTTCCCCTGTTCTCTGACTTTAACTTCATGACTTCTCATAATACAGTAACTCCTCACTTAATGTTCTCCTGGTTAATGTTGTTTTGTTGTCACGTTGCTGATCTATTAGAGAACATGTTCGTTTAAAGTTACGCAATGCTCCCTTATAACATTGTTTGGCAGCCGCCTGCTTTGTCCACTGCTTGCAGGAAGAGCAGCCCATTGGAGCTAGCTGGTGGGGGCTTGGAACAGGGTGGACAGCAGCCCCTCTATCAGCTCCCCTAAATTCCCTGTGAGGCAGCTGCCCAGCAGGCTATCAATTGCTGGACAGTTCAGCTGTTCCTCCCCCCACTGCCATGTGCTGCTCCTGCCCTCTGCCTTGGAGCTGCTCCCCGGAGACTCCTGCTTAATGTGCAGGGGGTGGAAGGAAGAAGGGTGCTGATGTCAGGGTGTCCTCCTCCCCCCGCTCCCGCCTCCCGCTCCCATCTCCACAGACATGACAGGGCTCAGGACGGAGGGAGCTTGCAGGCAGCAGCTGCTGTCTCAGCTTGCTGATCTACTTAAAAAGGCAGTGTACTTAGAGTGTGGTCAGTATACTTGAAGGGGCAATGTGTATCTCTCTCTCTGTCACACACACACACACCAATTTTGTGTGTGTTAGAGAGACAGAGACACACACTGTGTGTGTCTGTCTATCTGTCTCTGTCTCTCTCTCTCTCTCTCTCTCACACACACACACACACACATACACACACGGTGTGTATCTGTCTGTCTCTCTCTCACACACACACAGTGTGTATCTGTCTCACACACACATGCATTACTGGGCACATTGGAAAGTGGAGGGAGTGGTGCACTCCGGTGGGAAAGCGTGGGTTCATCATCACATTCAGTTTCTGCAGGGAATGTTTGCAGCCACTGCCATGCATCTATTGTGTCTCCTCCCTCCATTCGTGCTGCCTTATAGAGTATGAGGCTACATTAACAACAATGCGTTAACCCTTGAGGGCTCGGCCGAGTGCTAGTTCATCATTTATCAGTAAGGTATTCCCTGGGAAATATCCCACCCTCTGACTCCACCACCTCAACCAAGCTTCACAATCATCATTGCTGTGTACAGTATTAAATTGTTTGTTTAAAATTATGCTGTGTGTGTATATATATATATATTTATATATATTTCCCTGGAACCTAACCATCCCCCCACCATTTACATTAATTCTTATGGGGAATTGAATTCACTTAACATCGTTTCACTTAAAGTAGAATTTTTCAGGAACATGACTAGCATTAAGCGAGGAGTTACTATATCTATTTGTGGTCTGTAAAGTATCAAGGCCAACAGACACACATTTTACTTTGTTTGTAAAATGTGCATGTCATAAACAGCACTGGCACTGCATAAGTGTTGTCTATGAGCAGGGGTGAAAGTAACTGAGGACACTTACTGGTATGGGGTGGGGCAGCTCCGACCCCCGGAAGGGGCGGGGCCTCGGGAGGAAGGGGTGCGGCTGGGGTCAGCATCTCCCAGCCAGCCCTTCCAGGCTGCCTGTCCTGCACTGCCCAGGGCTCCCGTGCTGATTTAAAGGGTCCAGAGCCCCGGGCCCTTTTAAATTGCTGGCCCCAGGGCAGCTGCTCCCTTTGCCCCCCCCCAGCCATCAGTGGCTGTGGGGGAACGGGCATGGGTTAAAGTGCTGCAGGGTCCTTTGCTGTGGCAGCGCTTTAACGTTGCTGCCCCTTCCTCTCCCCCCACCCGTCGGTGGCCCTGCCATTACGGACCCTACCAGCAGGGCCGCCGACAGGGGAGGCAAAAGGGGCACGGACTTTAAAGCGCTTTAATGTGGGCTGGGTGTGGGCCGGTGTGGGTTCTTACCGGTATGGAGTACCTGGCCGTACCGGCTCACTTTCACTCCTGTCTATGAGACAAAGAATAAATATTCTAGAACAGTTAAGTTATCCTTTACTATATGTACTCCATTACAAAACTATATCACAAAACACAAAATGTATCCATGGCTGGTGGTAATCAACAAAACCATAACATTGCCACTGCTAACAATACACATTATTTGCTTGAGATTTAATTTTAGACTTTGAAATGGATTTTTGATATCTCATAGTCTTTGATGGTTGCTTCACAGGCATAATTGCTGTCCGCTATTTTACAGGGTGGTTCTCTCTTTTTGGCTGCGTGCAGTGTTAGGGCATAATGAAAAATATTGCCGTTCATGAAGTGGAGTGAAGGTCCTTGCTCTTGCAGAATGCAAAATCAGGCTGGCTGAAGAGCCAGAATTTCAATTCACTCATGGAGCTTTGTGTGGAATACCTAAATAGGAAAGTAACTAAAGTATTAAGAGAGAAGGAATGCCAAGTATACCCTTTGGAACACTGTAGACATTGTAGTATGCATTATAAAATGTTCAGATAAGCATGGTTATTCAGAAAATGTTCTGAGCAGACACTACCTAGCTACAGAATATAATTAACAGGGATTTTCTAATAATATAGGTACATAAATGTTAGGGATGGGCTGAAAAACAATCACTTTATTTTGGGTGATTGTTGCTATGCTATAATTATCTCATTTGGCGGTAACTAGATAAATCAATCAATCATTTAGCTGATTACATAATTATTTAATGATTCACACCTTCTAAGCACTAGCACAGAGCTAGGGTAAGATGATGATACTAGTTCTTGGTGGTGAATGCATTTGTTAAATTTTGTTTAGTTACAACATCAATCCACTCAGAAGAAACAGCCTTGGCAAAGGAGGGTTGGCTCTTTATCTAGAAGGATATATCAAAAATCCATAACAAAGTAGGAAATGGATAGTAAATACCTAAACCGTGATAAAAAAGAAAACCTTCTTGTTCTTTGAAAGTTCAAGTACAGGTACAATACAGTACACATATACATACTGATATATGTGTGCGCATGTATAAAATATATAATAAAAACTGCACTGTACAATACCAATAAAGCACATGTTAAATTGACTGACTAATTGAAAGATCTCAAAAAACAGTTTTCAATGGGGAATCATTATTAAATGGATGCAGTGGGGGAAGGGACAATGGTTCTAATGGGTTTTCGCAGGAATCACTACTAGGCCCAACACTATTCAACACTATCACCAATGATCTGGAAGTAAATATCAAATTGTTGCTGATAAAATCTGTGAATGACACTAAGATTGCAGAATGGTAAATAATGCTGAAGACAGGGCAGAGCAATCTGGATAGCTTGGCAAGCTAGGCCCATTCAAACACAATGCTTTTTAATATACCTAAATGCAAAGTTATCCATCTAGGAACAAGGAATACAAGCTTTCCCTACAGAATAGGGGACTGTTCCCTGGAAAGCAGTGACTCTGAAAATGATTCATGGGTTGTAGCAGGCTTCCGTTAGGGGCCAGTAGGCTTAGAGCGCAACAGTTTCCAACATCTTGGGGGGGGGAGAGGGGGAGGTGTCAGGCAATCTGGGGGCCTCGCAGCCAAGTCATGGTCTGTCTTTCTTGGATCCTCCCTCTCCATTGGGTCCTGGCCCAGGGCCCCATGGGGTATTTCCATCCTCTCCAACAGATATCCCAGACTAGCCTCCCTTGAGCCACTTCCTACCCCAACTCTCTCTGGTTTGGGAAGTGGTCACAGTCTTTTGCTTCCTTCCACGTGGAGGGTTGTTCGAACAGTTTCAATTATTCAGATAGTCAATCTGGGTTTTGCAGTGTGCAATGATTTCCTCCTTGCACGAAGAGGAGAGAAAATGGGGTAAGTCCCTGGCTGCCCAGTTGGGCCTTACCATTGTCCAGGGGCTTTCCCTGGGGCTTCCTCTGTCCCAGCAGGTACTGGCTTCCTTCCTGCAGACAGCCTTTCCTTCTCTCCCCCCCACATTTGATTGCCAGAGTCCCATTTCAAGCAGGATCTCCAACTGGTTCTAAAGCTGCTGAGGGGTGGGATTTCTTCGCCCAGTACTGCTCCATCACTCCTTTGGTCCTAGTGAGGGTTCTGTAGAGCCCTTCACAGGGTCCTAGTGTGCAAGAAACTCAATGTGACCTCCAAATGTGATACTATAGCTAAAGGGCTAATGTGATTCTTGGATGTATAGAAGAGGTGATTTTACCTCTGAACATGGCTTTGATGAGGCTGATACGAAAATACTATGTACAGCTCTAGTGTACCCATTTTAAAAAGGATATTGCAACATTGGAAAGAGTTCATAAAAGAGCCACACATTGATTTGAGGGCTGGAGAAAATGCCTTAGAGAGATACTTAAAGAACTCAGTTCTCTAGCTTACTAAAAAGACTCAGAGGTAACTTGATTACAGGGTATAAATACCTTTGTGGGAAGAAAATACTGGGTACTAACTAAAGGGCTCTTTAATCTACCAGAGAAAGTCATAATAAGCACAAGTGGCTGGAAGCTGAAGCCAGATACATTCAAATTAAGGCACACATTTTTAACAGTGAGGGTGGTTAACCATTGGAAAAACTATCAACAGAAGTGGTGGAGTCTCCATCTCTTGATGTCTTCAAATCAAAACTGGATGCCTTTCTGGAAGATGCTTTAGTGAAACTCAAGTTATTGGGCTCAATATAGAGGTAACTGCATGAAATGTAAGTGTCTGTATTACACAGGAGCTCAGAGTAGATGACTGAATGGTTCCTTCTGGCCTTAAACTCTTTGAATGTGTGTGCGTCTGTCTATTTCTCTTTTGTCCTCCTCCCCCTCTTTCTGGCCTTAAACTCTAGGAATGTGCTTGTATATGTGTGTCTTGCACTGGGAATTATTATGTTGAAAATAGTATCCTGTCTGTGTACTATCCTTTGGACCCCCTAAAGATATGCCATGCAAGGACGGTGTGTGATATGAAGGTATGCAGTATAGATTCATGGTTTTTTTTTAAATGTCTTTCAGATCAAACACAAGCTTATCTGCCAGCATCTGATAGAAATGTGTTCTTGGGTCAGAGTAAAAGCTCAAGTATTTGAACATCACACACTTCTGGTTCTTGCAGCTCGCTAATCCTTGTCCTAATGCTCTTGTACATTCAGATATTTAAAGCAAAACAGTTACACATTTGTGCAGGATATGAAACTGCCTAATCACAATTTCAAAACATTTCAGAAATTGAACACATCTGGGTTTAGAGTCTTGGTTGTGTGACCACAAGCCAGATCTGTGAAAAGAATAATGGGCAGATCTCTTCCCTTTGTAGCATTTAAATGAATAAAATTCTTTCCTATTAGCTACTTATCCACTCTGCTTCTTTAATGAAAACCCTACATGATTAACTTTATACCTTACCTAAATAAATAACGGCTTTATTTAGCTGTAAAGATGGGTGGCTTTCTGGGATGCATAAGCCCCAGAAGGCCATGTATGCCTGCTAGGTGTTGGGTCAACCTATTCAGCACAAAGGTTAGCCTAGTGCACTGTGGAAACCTTCACAGCACTTGAAGGGAAGAGCCCAGGTTGCAGGAAGGAAGAGCTTGGAGAAGGCATCAGAAAGTCAGTCTGTGTGCGCACATGGCTAGAATGCTAGCTGCAATTGCAGAATCTCTGCAAATAGCTCTCTTAATAAAGAGCCAGTTTAGTTTTAGAAACATAGAGTCCTTTCATGTTCTTACCCAGCATGCGGTATATAAAACATATTGGCATCAGTCAGTCCAGTGAGAATCACAACAAGGAAGAGAGTGTGTGATTAACAGGAAAACAAAGCAGCACCTAGAAACAGAGAAAACAAGGAGCATGGAGGGATTCAGATCACCAGCAATGCAGCATTTCAAGACAAAAAAACCTTGCACAAGCGTGAAGTATGGAAGCAAGAAATGAGTCTGTATACAGAAATGACCATGGGTGATAAAGATGGAAAAATAACAGTAAAGCTTTTTTACTATCTCATTGGGACAAAAGCATGAGAAGTGAATGAAACACTGTTTCCAGGAATAATGTCCAAAACACTGGAACAGCTGATAAAGGTGTTTGATGAGCACCGTGACACCAGACAAAATAAGACTGTAAAGAGATATTGGTGTTGTGTGTGATTTATTTTTAGCTTGAAAACAAGAAGCAGAAGAGGGAACATTACAGAGCTCAGAACTCTGGCATCCACATGCAACTTTGGGGACATTAAAGATTTCATAATTAAAGACAAGTTCATTTATAGGACATGTGATTCCAGTTTACAAGAGAGATTGTGGACAGCCAGCTACAACGTAATCCCTGCACACTGATGAGCAGCAATATTAGACTGCAGAAATGTGACCAAGTAATGGTGATGTACAATAAAACCAATAGGCAAATGTAGGCTGTCAGTAAGAAACCCACAGAACAAGAGACATGATTACTTGGAGTTTAAAGTAGTTGACACGAGTGCCACCCACTGCTGGGCAGCAGGGTAGTACAAGCTGTGGATTTGATCACAGTGCAACACCAGAATATCCTCAATGTGAGAGAGGAGAGAGAACAGTCCTGTGAGCTAAAAGGCAAGCTGAAGTTAGAAATAAGATCCCCATGTACAGCCCACAACATTGCTGGAATATGGATTTCCATTAGCGGGTCAAGACACTGCAGAAGAAACTAGCAAGCCTTCAAAGAAGGTGAAACATTGCACTTGTTGAAAGTAGAAGAGTGAATCAGCAGCTTAGTAATGTGAGAAAACTCCCAGTTAAACTGAGGATCTCCATTAGTCCAAAACCACTGACTAGATCCTTGAAAAGAAATCACTTCCTAGTATAATCAATTAAGGACATATTACTTGACCGATCCAAGGCAAAAGAGTTCACTGTTTGTGATGTCAAGAATGGGTTCTGGAATATTGAGCTAGATAAAGCATCCAGCAACCTGGCAACTTTTGCCACACCCTTTGGCAGGTACTGTTGTGTACCGAGGGCTATGTGTATCAGCTCAGCCCCAAAAGTGTTCCAGTGTAAACTGAGCCAGACAGTATGGGGAGTCCCAAGCGTCAAGACTGTTGCTGATGTCATTTTTATGGTAAGAGAAAGATTAAAAGAAAGAAGCAATCCAGGACCAGGAGAGCAAGCTGTGACAATTCCTAAACAGGTTCTGCAAGCAAAATATTACACTGAATGCCAACAAGCTGAAGCAGAAGAGAGTAGAGATTTCTTACCATGGACATCTGTTGACTTTGGAGGGACTCTGCATCCTGGGAAACTGAGACCCATTAAAGAAATGCTCAGTTTTAGGGATATAAGGGTGCATCACTGATGAAAAGTCAGCAGTCCAGAGCATTTGCTAGTAGATCCCTGACAGACACGAAGAGGGAATATACTCATATAGAAAAGGAGCTACTGGCTGTGCTCTTTGGAATGAATGGACTCCATCACTTCACCTTTTGGCACTAGATGGGCAAGCAATTTATTCACAACCCATTAGAAAGTGTCATGAAGAAGCTATTGCTGATTGCACCCAAGTGACTGTAACACATGTTGCTGAGATTCCTGCATCATGATGTGAGGATACGGTACTGCCCAGGAAACTCACTTCTGGTGGCAGATATACTGCTAATGGTTATACTTTCCAAAGTACAACACAGATGGCTCAATGGATACTATCAACATGCTACAATACCTTCATACCTCCAATGGGAGGCTCCAGGCAATCCAACAAAACACTAAACAGTTTTGGGGTGCTACTGTCATTAAAATTACTCCAGGGTTGGCCAGCTTTCCTGGAGCAACTGCCACAGGAGGTGTCCCCCTGCTACCAAAGGGAGAGGTGAGCTGGTGTGCAAGATGGAGTTTTATTTCAAAGGGAACAACCAGTAATCTCATCAAATTTAAGAGCTGACACCATGAGATGGATACACAATTCACATCTTGGGATAGAAGCATGTCTAGATGAGTCAGATTGTGTAAAAACTAGCTAGGGCATGAATGTCCAAGTGAGGGCATATGTGGAACAAACATCAAAAACTATAGTGATATAGTCAACACTCCACAACCTTATGAACTCCCACCACAACCCTGTTTGCTTTTAATGACAGGAACTACATGGTCATGAAAGAGCCATGCCTCCATCCCAGAACAGCCAATAGCCCAGTGGTTAGGGGACTCAGCTGAGATGTGGAAGACCTAGGTCAAGCTGCTACTCTTAATCAGACAAAGCAGGGACTTAAATCTGTGTCTCCCAGAGCCCAAATGAATCCCTTAACCGTTGATCTATAGAGTCAGTCTCTCTCTCTCTGGCCCAGTGAATCTATGATTATGGATATAAAGTGGAACAGAGATTAGGACAGAGGCCAACTCTATAGTTTCCTGGCTAGGGCACTCGTGGAATATAAGAGATTCAAATCCCTACTTCTAATCAGGCAGTTCCAGGATTTGAACCTGAACCTCCCAGGCTGCCTTAGACCAGATATTCCATCCTGGATCCAACAAAAGTTTAGTCCAAACTGATAGATTTCTTTCAAAAGATTCAATTTTGACAAATTGGAATGTTCTGGCAAAAAAATGTTCAATTGAAAAGTTCCTAACCAGCTCTACTTGGGGAATCTGCATGCAATCTATTTCTAACTTTGATTACTGAGGAAGAGTTATTTGCCATCATGTTTTCCCTATTTATATGTGGTGTCTCTCACTATGCTTTAAATAGGTGACCTTGGGGAATGTGTCAGTTTCTCATTTTGTAAAATTTTTTATCAATCATATGAAGTATTTCATTCTTCTGGCATGAAGCTGAGAAATCCAACATGATAAAATGCAACTGAAAACCAGGGTACATTCGCCCTGGTAAGTTATGTTTGCTTATGTCTAGGCAATCTTTAACATAACCTCCCTACAGTTTAGAGTAAACCAATGCCTTTTAAAACTGTATTATCCTCTTCTCTTTTGTAGAGCCCTGGTACAACTGTGTGAACTCGCAGGAGCTCCCACATCACTGCTCCCAAAAGATCTCTCAGAATCGCAGAGAGTTAAATGCACAACGGAGAAAGATGGGACACAATAGGAATATTAATAGCTTGGCTGTTGATCTTGGAGCTGGCAGGGCTGTTGTATCTGGGCAGCTGCCAGATCTGATCATTCAGAATATGAATCTAGTTTGAGAGAAAGGGGGAAAAAACCCACCAGAGAATCCAGTAGAAAGCACAACAAGTATGTTTTGTTGCTAGTAAAAGAATTTATTTATCCCCAAGCCTACAATTTAGCAAAGTGAATTTTGAGAAGACTGGAGGAAAAATATGATGAGTTGCCTAGGAATGTTAGGTCAAGTTGGGTGAATCTATAGGAAGTAGGTTTACAGAAGTAATTGAAGATGAGAAGAGCACAACCTGAATGAACGCTTTCCTTTGTTCTCTTTCTCTTTGTGGTGTTGAATAAAGAGAGAGATGCTGGAGAAAAAAATTCAGTGAAATTTCACACTACTTTTGTGTGAATTAATTTGGTGTGGTTTTTGTTTTGCATGAGTGAAGAGAATTGAATTGAACTGTGAACCGAAACGTCATGTAACTTTCATCTGTCCCTTCTTCAATCTGTTGGACTAGAAAGTACTGGAGTCACTCACTGCAGTAAGTGTTTGTGCTAAGGCCCTCTTAACTCAATGTGTTGCTGTTGCCATGGTTACAGAACAATGGCAGGCCCAACTAAAGCAGAATAGTGACATCAAAGTGGAGTTTCCTTAGCAGAACTAGGGATGAAAGGTGAGCAGCCAATATAGTCACTGAACATTTAAGTGAGATGAAAAGCAACTAGCTTGCTGGCAAGAGCTGGAGAAGACATAAATGTAAGATGGGACGTATGAATGTAGACATCAGGCATTTAATGGCTGGTCATTCTGCTGAAACTTAAAAAGCCAACAAAATGCAATGCATATTGATGTTACATGAGATCAGCAAATCCAACAATATTTGAATTTTGGGTCAATATTGTTTCTAGAGCTGGATAGGAAACAGTTTTCCTGTTCCACAAAAAATTTCTATATTTCAAAAATAAACTTCCGTTCCCAAATTAGGACGAAGTCAAAAATGTCACCATACAATAATCTGAAAAAAAAATATCCTTTGCAGAGTTGCACAGTCAAGCTAGTCATTGTTCAAGCAAGTTATAAACTTCCAGTACTCAAAGACTGTTGGGTTGCTGGTGAAACAGAGAAGATGAAGCTGTTAGTGGACTCTCCTTTTTCCTCAACTACCAGGACCTAGGAAAGTGCAATGTCTAAGTAAGACGTGAGTTGAATTAGTAAGGGATATTTTAGGGACTATGACTTGAGTTTGTACGGGGCCCATTGATACATAGAACATGGAAGTGACGGACATAAAACAATCTGAAATACTCAAACATATTACACATGGACAGCCCCTCATCCAGGGAATAAATAAAATGCTGTGTAATAGATAGTTTGCTGAACTACTAATGTCAGACACTGGGCTTTCCTGTCTGTTTTCTCCTAATATGACAAAGTATCCTTGTGAGCGGTTTGGCTGATATCAAGTATCATCTGCAGTTGATTGGCACCTGGTTCTTCCTAAAAAGCAAATATAAATATTTTTTAATGACAATATAGCTTCAGTTAGAGGAAGTGCTATAAATATAAGAGCACATACCAATAAATATTTAATTCCCCCATCCTTATTCTAAACTTATCATCTCCTATCGTTTGTCTTTTCTACATCAGAATGTTGAGCATTCCATTGCACCAGATGGAAACTATTTTCAAAGAAAGAGGTGTCAACCAACCGAGCAATCTAATTGGCTGAACAATCTTATGTACTTTATGACTGTTATAATTATAACAATATGTGTCTAATTATTCTTGCCCTTGTTTGAGAGTCCAGCTGCAAATTGGTAGTTACCAAATGCATTTAAACTCAGTTTACCATGGTTCAAACCCTGCATTGGTTGAAAATTTTAAAGCTGATGCAGCCTCTTTTGAATAATCAGTAAGATAACAGTGATCTAGGAATTACTTAATGAAAAGACTGGCATTCTGTTAAAATTCTGAATGGAGTACCGAAGCTACAATAAAGAAAGAAAAAGAAGGCTGAGAAGAAATAATAATTAGAAGAAGAAGAAAAGGAAACTATCAGTCTAAATATAAATATATTGTAATGGCAGGTATCATCAGATGGCATTGTTATATGTCTTCCACGTTTTTCTTAGTGTATAAACAAGCCTTGGGAAGACATGTTCTATTGCTGTTAGTTTGGTTATGCAAAATTCTGGGGGACGGGAGCTGAGAGAGCAGCAGGAGAATTTGCTCTCTAAGTGGATCTCTGATTAAAATCAACTCTTGAGGCAGAGTTGCTCACTGGGAACTGAGCTCTGGGGATGACAGAAATTCCTAAGGAAAGGATTGTCATTCATGATATACATGACCGCCTCTGTTCTAGGACTTGTGTATGTGTGTAAGTAAAATAAGTTACACTTTCAATTTGCCTAGACTCTGCACTTTAACTGCACTTTTTCATTCAGCCCTAGTGATAGGACAGCAAAAAAGGGAAGTTTGTGTAGCAGTTTGGAGGATCGTTGTAGAGCCAGGGGAACAACAACAGAAGCAGCTATTCCTGGTGATGGCTCAGGGTGACTGAGTTGAGCTTTCCAGAGTTGCCTGAGTGCAGTCAGGTTTCTCTTGGTTTAAGAGCAACAAGACCTGTGCACTAAGTATAGCTGAGTATATGTACAAAGTGGAAATAAACAAGTTGAATCAGACCTTACTCCATGACATCAATTTCTCTCCAATATCAAAAAAGTTACCTGCTTCAAAACCCTGAACTTGACCTCTGTTTGGAGGAGGGTGTGACATTGCAGTCTATATGGTTTTATAAAAATATGGTAATAAGTGAATATAATGTAACTGGGATATGCTTCATGCAAAAGGTCTCTTGTAAGGTATCATTACAAAGCTTATAATCTACTGAGTGTGATCATCCTATTTGTATAAATGTATCACTCTTGTATCTAAAACTAGAAATATAAAATATAACTCTGAGGGCCTATTGTAATTATGCAAAGTGTGGGCCATTAATGGTGGTTTAGAATCTTGATGACTCCCATTGTCTGCAGATGGCTGTGTTTACCTTCCTGTATATGTGTGTGCTGGCAAGTGGGTAATGAAGTCTTGCAGTGACATGTGATCATGTCACCTGAACTGGAATCCATCTTTAACCTGGTGCTTTTCCAGTGAGGGGGGGTGGAAACCCAGAGGGACAAAGGGTTCCCGCCTTATGCAAAATATATATAAAGGGGTGGAACAGAACCAAGAGAGGAGAGGAGCCATCATGAAGAATCCCCTAGCTACCACCTGAGCTAGAACAAGAGCTGTACCAGGGGAAAGAATTGTGCCCAGGCCTGGAAGGTGTCCAGTCTGAGAAAAAACTTACTGAAGCATCTCTGAGGGTGAGATTATCTGTATTCAGTTTGATTAGACATAGATTTGTGCATTTTATTTTATTTTGCTTGGTGACTTACTTTGTTCTGTCTGTTACTACTTGGAACCACTTAAATCCTACTTTCTGTATTTAACAAAATCATTTTTTCCTTATTAATTAACACAGAGTATATATCAATACCTGGGGGAGCAAACAACTGTACATATCCCTCTATCAGTGTTATAGAGGGTGAACAATTTATGAGTTTGGCCTGCATACGCTTTATACAGGTAAAACGGATTTATTTGCGTTTAGACCCCATGGAGAGTTGGGCATCTGAGTGCTAAAGACAAGCACACTTCTGTGAGCTGTTTTCAGGTAAACCTGCAGCTTTGGGGCAAGTAATTCAGACTCTGGGTCTTTGTTGGAGTAGACAGGAGTGTCTGGCTCAGCAAGACAGAGTGCTGGAGTCCTGAGCTGGCAGGGAAAACAGGAGCAGAGGTAGTCTTGGCACATCAGATGGCAGCTCTCAAGGGGGTTTCTGTGATCCAACCCGTCACAGAGGGAAAACACCATATTAAATATAAACACACACCAAATATTATATTAAACCCAGCTAATTTTACCTATTAGCTATTTCTAAAATGAATGGTATTAATCTTGACTCTGTAACATCTCACATAGTACTTAATTAGGATTTTAATTTACAGCATTTTCTTACATATCAGTTTGCTGAAATAAGTTTATCTTTTTTCTCCATCACAGTAGTAGCTGCTAGCAATGTTATACATAAAGGCCTGTGTTCATTTCTATTAACCTTCCCTTTATTTCCATGGTTTTATAGTTCATTCTTAAAATGTTGTTTAGGGCTGAGAATTGAAATGTCTCAACTTCTGAATACTTAATTTTCTTCAACTACTCTAACGCAGTAACCAGTCAACAAAATAAGTGAGAAATACAGTTTTGCCATAAAATAAATAATTTTTTTTAAAATATGTGCTGTACATATGAAGTCCAGACTCACAAAAGGTCTCCCAGTTCCCACCTGGAGCTACATACCTGGATGCAACTTTCTGGTGATGTCAAATGGCCCTGTAATCTCCTGCAAAATGGAACTGACTCCATATGTGTAAGATTATTCCTAATATTTTTAAAACATTATACTGATTTTTTTTAAAGTTTTACTTTTAAAAATATCTCATATCACTAAAATAAAGGGGAGGTTGGCATTGACTCCAGTGAAGCCAGGAATTCACCCACAAACTGTTAAAAAGTTATCAGCACATTTTACAGCTACGTAATTTTAGTTTCCAAATATACCGCATGCCATCTTTAAATATGATTTTCTGTCTCATGCTTAAGGTAGATGCTTACCTTTAACATTTATGGTTTTAGGAATAATAATTTAATTAAATAGGTTTTATAATTTAGTTTCTAACGTTAATTATATTATAAAAGAAACATGTCAGGCTAGATTTTCAGGTGCAGAGTACATACAAATTGTGGCTGAAGTCAATGGGAATTGATGATCCTTCACATCTCTGAAAAACAGGCCTAAACATTTCATCTTCACTGTTTTCCAATTTTGTTCATACCTTCAGTGATATTAAGGGTCTGATTCACCACTGCTTTGCACCAGTTGTGCAAGCAATGTTTCTGTGCACATTTATTAAATTACTTATGGCTTGTTCCGTTAAAAAAAAAAGGACAGAATCTGTATGGTCTTTCGTGGAGCATCCATGCCATTTAAATGGGACATCCAGTTAATTACATTTAGCCTTTAGTGATTGTGATGGTGTAGTCTGCCTCTTAAGGGCAGTACGGCTTACTGGTCAGTCCTTCCCATCACATGACATTTCCCTTTATGAGTTTGGGGTGGTCTAACACAAGAAGCCTGAGGCAATATGGTAAGACAGGAAAGGGTACCAGGAAGAAGTAGCTCTAGAAAGAATCCGATACTGTATCTTTAAGGGCCCAGGACCTGGAGCCTTGCAGAGAGAATGGGGCAGGACTCCCCTCTCACCCATCTGAGCTGAGAGAATCATAGAAGAATAGAATATGAGGGTTGGAAGGGACCTCAGGAGGTCATCTAGTCCAAACCCCTGCTCAAAGATGGACCAATACCCAACTAAATCATCCCAGCCAGGGCTTTGTCAAGCCTGACCTTAAAAACCTCTACGGAAGGAGATTCCACCACCTCCCTAGGTAACCCATTCTAGTGCTTCACCACCCTCCTAGTGAAAAAGTTTTTCCTAATATCCAACCTAAACCTCCCCCTCTGCAACTTGAGACCATTATTCCTTGTTCTGTAATCTGGCACCACTGAGAACAGTCTAGATCCATCCTCTTTGGAACCCCCCTTCAGGTAGTTGAAAGCAGCTATCAAATCCCCCCTCATTCTTCTCTTCTGCAGACTAAACAATCCCAGTTCCCTCATCCTCTCCTCATAACTCATGTGCTCCAGCCCCCTAATCATTTTTGTTGCTCTCCGCTGGACTTTTTCCAATTTTTCCACATCCTTCTTGTAGTGTGGGGCCCAAAACTGGACACAGTACTCCAGATGTCGAATAGAGGGGAATGATGACGTCCCTCGATCTGCTGGCAATGCCCCTACTTATACAGCCCAATATGCTGTTAGCCTTCTTGGCAACAAGGGCACACCGTTGACTCATATCCAGCTTCTCGTCCACTGTAACCCATAGGTCCTTTTCTGCAGATCTGCTGCCTAGCCATTTGGTCCCTAGTCTGTAGAAGTGCATGGGATTCTTCCATCCTAACTGCAGGACTCTGCACTTGTCCTTGTTAAACCTCATCAGATTTCTTTTGGCTCAATCCTCTAATTTGTCTAGGTCCCTCTGTATGCTATCCCTACCCTCCAGCATATCTACCACTCCTCCCAGTTTAGTGTCATCTGCAAACTTGCTGAGGGTGCAGTCCACACCATCTTCTAGATCATTAATGAAGATATTGAACAAAACCGTCCCTAGGACCAACCCTTGGGGCACTCCGCTTGATACTGGCTGCCAACTAGACATGAAGCCATTGATCACTACCCGCTGAGCCCGATGATCTAGCCAGCTTTCTATCCACCTTATAGTCCATTCATCCAGCCCATACTTCTTTAACTTGCTTGCAAGAATACTGTGGGAGACCGTATCAAAAGCTTTGCTAAAGTCAAGGAATAACACGTCCAGTGCTTTCCCCTCATCCATAGAAGGGGTCAATATAAACAATGCCTTCTCCTGCAGGGCCCTGAGCTAGCAGGGAACAGTCATCAGCAATAGAAAGCTGCCAAACCATCTGAGCCTGAGGAGTAATTGGGGCCAGCTGAAGGAGATAAGTTGCAACCCAGCTCCAGAAGGAGAACTGGAAACTCCTGGTAAGAAGAGGGATAATAATTTATTGAATTATCGATGGCTAAGAAGAGAGCTGGTGTTCCTGCCGTGAGAAAAGACTTAAAGACTGAGAGAGAACCATGAGGGGACTGGGCTTAGAGGGCAGGCTTCAGAAGAACCTAAAAGCCAGAAGCACCTTTTGTTGTGGCCCCTTTTGTAGGAAGTTTTGTAATAAACAAGTGCTAAAGAAGGGAATTATGGAATCAAGCATCAAGAGTGAAGTGGAATTACTGGCCTCCTGAGAAGAAGAATTGAGGAAGGGAGTATGTGCTGTATCACCCTGATTCAGCAGGGGGCACTACAGGGTAGGCATACCTTATAACAGTAATCAGTTGCTATCACCACAATCAATGATACTAATGGCTCAAGACAAAAATTACCTGGGCTTTTACAGTGACACTCGTACTCAGATGACATTTCCAGGTCAGAATGAAAGGACACTTCCATACTGTGTTACCAATTACTTTACTTACTAATAGGCAGTAGTTGCATAACCCTTATGTCCCCTAACTCTGCTTTCTTCTCACTATACAAGTCCTTGAGGAGAGCTTAGTTAAATATCCCTTATTGCTGCACGAGAAGCAGAGAGAAAATGTTATCATGCTGATCACTGGCAATAACAGCTGTTACGTAATTTTGTTATAAAGTTATTTCCTGCTGCTAGAGGGCTTGAAATAGCATTTACTCGTATAATTTTAATTCCATTTGTTTTATTCATCCTAGCCTAAATAAAAAGCATAAATTAATCCATACTGAATATTTCATACAGATAATCTCTTTAGAATAAAATGAATTAAATGTTTTATACTAATATTTGATACCTGGTTACAGAATAACTGTAATCAAATATAGCTATTCCAAACAGCAAACTCTATGCCTACTGCAGATGAGCAATGGGCAAACTGTTATATATTATGAGAAAAACACATTATTATTAACCCTTCACATTGTCCTGCTAAAAGGATGGATTGCCAGCCGCCCACCAATTACCAGCTCTTCCATTTAAAAATAAATTATGAAGAAAAAAATAAGAAATATGGACAGTCTAAAAATATCTGTAGCAAAGTATGTCTGCCTGTAAAAATGGTTTTAAAATGGCCCCATGCAGACACTGATTGCGATGACATGAACAAGATGGTGGTAGCATGCCAGAACTGCCTACCAACCCCCTTGAAAAAACACATTGCTTGACATTTATTATCTTGTATGCGGTGTAGTTGTAGCCATTTTTGTCCCAGGAGATTAGAAAGAGAAGGTGGGTGAGACAATATCTTGGTCCAATAATGTATATAACCTCTCCCACCTAGTCTCTCAAGTTACCATCTTGTTATTCTCAGTTTATCTGAATAAAATGGGGAGGGAAGGAGTTGATGAATCCCCAAGAACAGTCACTTCCTTCTTCATTACTGCCAGCCTGTATGTCCCTTGTGGAAAAAAAAAACCCTATACAATTTAATAATGATGGATCAAGGGGATTCTATAGGGATTTCTCTAAAAACCTATAGAATTTAATAGAGAATTAAGTCTTTTTCTTTTAATCTTCCTGAAAAGGATGTAATTCTGCATTTAATTCTACAGCATAGTTAGAAAACTCCAACCAACCTACAGAAAAGATACTACCCTTTGTTCAGTACTCTGGAACCTTGCCATAAGGTTACTTTTGTCATGTTCACCGATTTGCTCCCAGGAGCTTTGTTCCACAGTGGTAGCAACTGGCCTGGTCACCCTGCATCTGGGCTTGCAAGGGTGACTGATGCTGCCGAGCCAACATCACGAAACCAGGGGTACTGCTCTCATCTCCCCTGGATTTCAACTCCTCTCATCTGCCTTCCACACAAGCCCAGCTCCACATTCTCCCCACTGAGCCAGCTGTGTTTTATATGAACCAAAAAAGAAAATGAGAGCTTAGATTCAATCACACAGTCACACACAAAATTAAGATTCAAGAAAAGCTCTTATCTCTGCCATTGACTGCAGTGCTTCATCTTGATTTAGATGCATAGACCATATTAAGTGCCATAGTGAGAGACAACAATGAAAACATGAATCTCAGTTTTATCTGTGATTGCGTCTGAATACATTTTGTCTCTCCCTTCCCCCCTCCCCCCCGCACATTTGTTTTTAATCACTATGTAGAAAGAGCTACCATCGTGCAGCCACTGGAAAAAACAGTGAAGGGATGAGAAGACAGAAAAAGCAAAAAGAATGTTAGAAGGAGAACGGAAAGGGTCTCCTATGTGCTACCACAATACAAATAATAAATGCTAATAATATAGTATTATTCTCACCAGAACACTCTACAAACATTGGGCCACATGCTGCTATTGATCTACATTTGGAACCTCCCTAGAAATCAGTGAGATTCTCTGTAGGAAGATCAATGGCTGGTTATGGCCCATTAACCAATTAATGCGAAGGCAGAAAGGATCAGAGATGAGAGAAACAACAAGTGGGGGACAGGAAGAGAATAAGGGGGAAACAGGTGGATTGAGGAGAGAAAGAAGAGAAGAAAATAGCAGAAAAAAAAAAGAGACAGAAAAGGTAGAGCAGAGATACAAATAAGAGAAAGGCAAAAGGGAATATTTTTTACAGTGAGAGAGACAGGCAAAATAAATATATAAGTAAAATGAAACTGGCATGAGAGAAAAATGGATATCAGAGATCACAAGAAAAAGAACCATGAAAAAACTAAGAGTGAAATCTAAGGAAAAGAAAGAGTGAAGAAGAAAATAAAGTTTCTAAAATACAGGAAACATAGATTATAAAACAGAGATAGCAAAGCAGGCAAAGTGGAACTAAGAAAAGAGAAAAACTGAGGAAGTGAAGGGAAGGCTGTACAAAAATGCAAAGAAAAAGAACTCAGCAAAAATAAGTAGGAAAATAAAGGAGCACAAAGCCACATAAAGGTGGAGAGCAAATCAACGCCAAAACATGATTCAGGCTACATCTACACTACAGCGGGGGGTTGATTTAAGATACGCAAATTCAGCTACGTGAATAGCGTAGCTGAATTCGACGTATCGCAGCCGACTTACCCCGCTGTGAGGACGGCGGCAAAATCGACATCTGCGGCTTCCCGTTGACGGCGCTTACTCCCACCTCCGCTGGTGGAGTAAGAGCGTCGATTTGGGGATCGAGTGTCGCGTCCCAACGGGACGCGATAAATCGATCCCCGAGAGGTCGATTTCTACCCGCCGATTCAGGCGGGTAGTGTAGACCCAGCCTTAGATTATATCCCCAGCTCCAAAAGGGAGCATTAAAGAGGGAGGAAATTATTTGTTTTGTTTTTTTAATTTTTGTTTGTTTCCATTCATTATTTTACATTTTTTTAAATAATCAGCTGTCTAGTCTGTATCCATGTCTTGAAATCTTATATAAACCACTTTAAAAGTGCAGGATGAATTAAGGTACTAAACCTTATTAGATTGATTAATACATATTAATTACTTTTCTTTAATTGATAAATTGCATTGCTTTACTTTAATCCCTGCGACCACATTTTTTCATGTAACATTTGGCAATTCAAACTGGGATTTATGATCAATAAGAAAGAAATATACTTTCAGTTTTAAAACCTATGTTGCATATAACTTGCAATATGGAACATCAAGATAGTACTTTTCATAACAGTTGTATAATTTTAAAAAATTCTAGAAATAAGAATTTACTTGAAACAAGCCTAATTTACAATTTGTTTGATTCCTAATGATATTCTGGCCAGTATGAGTTGCAGTATCAGTTTATTATTGGATATTACCTCTATGTACTTAAAAATTTCATAAACCCTTTCCATCTATAAAACAATGAACAGTAAGCTCTGAGAATGCATAAGTTAATGAGAGTATAAAGAAATAACTACTAAAAACACAGGACCAGTTCAGCCTTATGCATAAGTGGGCACGTTTGCACACAGTGTTTTATTGATTTTAATGCAATTTAACTGGCTTCAACAGAAGATGGCTTCCCACAATGTTGTGAATTTCACCTTTTTTGTCAAAAATTCCCCACTCTTGCCACCACTGGATCTGACTCACTAGAATAGCAATGGTGGGAGTGTTTGACCAGGCAGGACTACTGGCAGTTGTCAGTGTTCTAAGCGCTATGTTGTCCAACTTGCTCAGTTCCCCCAATGCTGGTCAGGGGCGGCCTGCCGGTCACCGTGAGGGTGGCAGTCAGGCTGCCTTCGGTGGCATGCCTGTGGAATGTCCGCCGGTCCTGCGGTTTCAGCGGCAATTTGGTGGCGGGTACGCCGAATCCGTGTTACCAGCGGACCTCCCGCAGGCATGCCGCCGAAGGCTGCCTGACTGCCGTGCTTGGGGTGGCAAAATACATAGAGCCGCCCCTGACCAGTGGACCTGAAATGGAGACAGATAACAGCAGAAAAATTTAGATTATACCTACCGTATACCATCCAGTGCCTGTATGAATATAATCCAAGATCAGTTGTGCATGCATACATTTACCTGCACAAGTAAATCCCGCTAGTCCATGAGAGTCTCTTTCAAATCTATTCAAATCCTAGGATTAAACATTTGCTACTGGCTCAAGATCCTTATACCCACTGCCAAATATATAGAATTTCGCTTGGTGGGGACCAAATTATTGCTGAGCCTGCATGGGTGCAAAATAAAGGAGAGCCTTTCCCCACTTCCATGCTTTTTCGAGGGCAGACACTGTATTGGTCTTTCTATTCCCAGTGTATAATGATTGGGAGATTCAAGTATCAAGACTGGCATTAGAAAACCCAAAAAGGTCAAAATGGTAAAGGGCATACACAGATGACACAACTCTGTGTGCACCTGAAAACACTGTGCCAGCCTTAGGCAGCATCTTAAACACGCAATTCAGCCTTTATTCTCTTACACAGAATATCACCCTAAATTGGAACAATATTATCTCCAAAATTTACCATGCAGTTAAGTGGTCTTATGTTTGGGCAATTACCTCCATCATGGAGTAAGTCAATCTGAACAAAGATAATCCAAATAATAAATAACATAGAATCATAGAATCATAAAAGATTAGGGTTGGAAGAGACCTCGGGAGGTCATCTAGTCCAACCCCCTGCTCAAAGCAGGACCAACCCCAACTAAATCATCCCAGCCAGGGCTTTGTCAAGCCTGGCCTTAAAAACCTCTAAGGATGGAGATTCCACCATCTCCCTAGGTAATCCATTCCAGTGTTTCATCACCCTCCTAGTGAAATAGTGTTTCCTAATATCCAACCTAGATCTCCCCCACCGCAACTTGAGACCATTGCTTCTTGTTCTGTCATCTGCCACACAGCCAAGCTCCTTTCTCTTTGGAACCCCCCTTCAGGTAGTTGAAGGCAGCTATCAAATCCCCCCTCACTCTTCTCTTCTGAAGACTAAATAAGCCCAGTTCCCTCAGCCTCTCCTCGTAAATCATGTGCCCCAAACCCCTGATAATTTTTGTTGCCCTCCACTGGACTCTCTCTAATTTGTCCACATCCTTTCTGTAGTGGGGGGCTGAAAACTGGACGCAATACTCCAGATGTGGCCTCACCGGTGCCGAATAAAGGGGAATAATCACTTTCCTGGATCTGCTGGCAATGCTCCTATTAATGCACCTTGATACCGGCTGCCAATAGTAATAGAGACAACACTGGAGCAAAGTCATTAACCAGGGAAAGTGGTTTCTGTTAGAGTAAATTATACTTCTATATATATTTAGGGGTTGTGACAGACCCAGACCAGTGGGGTACAGGAGTCTGGTAGAGGGCAAATATACTGGTCACTGGATGAGTAGTTTTCGGTTCCCTGAGTGACCAGAGCAGGGGCGGCACTAGAGTAATCAGGAACCTGCTAGAACCAGTTAAGGCAGGCAGGCTAATTAGGACACCTGGAGCCAATTAAGACCAAGCTGCTAGAATCAATTAAGGCAGGCTAATCAGGGCACCTGGGTTTTAAAAAGGAGCTCACTTCAGTTTGTGGTGTGAGTGTGAGGAGCTGGGAGCAAGAGGCGCAAGGAGCTGAAAGGGAGAGGGAGAGGGTGAGGGTGAAGGGGTGGGTGTGCTGCTGGAGGACTGAGGAGCACAAGCGTTATCAGACACCAGGAGGAAGGTCCTGTGGTGAGAATAAGGAAGGTGTTTGGAGGAGGACATGGAGAAGTAGCCCAGGGAGTTGTAGCTGTCATGCAGCTGTTACAGGAGGCACTATAGACAGCTGCAGTCCACAGGGCCCTGGGCTGGAACCCGGAGTACAAGGTGGGCCCGGGTTACCCCCAAACCTTTCAATTGACCTGGACTGTGGGCTCTTCCAGAGGGGAAGGTCTCTGGACTGTTTCTCAACCCACATGGTGAATCTCTGAGGCAAGAAAATCCGCCAATAAGCGCAGGACCCACCAAGATAGAGGAGGAACTTTGTCACAGGATGGAATAAGTGAACAGTATCTCAAGCTGTATTTAATTCACTTATTACCTGAATACTAAGATGGGTCTGAGTCCCCCTGTGTGGCCCACTAGAATGGATCCGTGCATCCAGAGCATCATTACTTTCAATGGGCATGGAGATCTGCACTAGCAAATCACATTGCAGGACAGAGGCCTTAATTTATTGTATTTTACATACAGTAAATTATTGGATATTAGTTAAATACTGGCATGGAAAAAAGCCTTTTGAAGTTCAAAGGAAAACTTGCTCAAAGAAAAGGTAGGAACAAAGTAGGGAAAGAACCTTAATCTAATTAAATTTAGTGTTTATTCCCAAATCAATAAATGGAAGGACTAGAGGACAGTGTATTGTCTTCCCTCAAGCAATATCTTTCTGAGAGTTTCTACTGTAAAAATCCCTGTCAGAACAATGCAGTTAGGATGTGTGTTACTGGACACAAAGGGACCTAGATTTTTTCACTTATTGCCAAGCTCATGAGCTGAAATAAATAAATATTGATTTTGAAAAATACTTTTTGTGAAGGGGGGGAGGGAGTACATTAGTAGTAGCCCTGTTAAGCAGCAGTAGACAGGCTTGTAAAATTCTATAAACTCCACTGGAGGGTCAGACCAAAAGAAATCTCTTACAAGTGGAGCTCTGGAGGTACTCCAGATTACACTCATTTTCATCCTTACTTCTATATTGCAGGTAGATATTCTTTCCTTCTTTCTGACAACATTATTACTATCCAAGAGATGTCCCCACAGTACTGAAAAGATCTAATAACTATCCCAATACAGCTGCTGCTGCTGAAGACAGAGAGGTCTCCAGTGGAATGCAGATGTCTCAGCATCCAAATCCAGTACATGTAATACAGGATTTGGGGACTAAAAGCATATAAAAAGTATTAGAACTGGACTTCCTTTCCAAAAGACAATTCACTGAACTTAAAAGACTCAGACTAAAGGGGCACAATCAATAGCTCCACCTGTCTTGATCACTGTCGGTGACCTCCTGAAGACAGATAAAAAACATTATGTTATTCCACTGCATGAGCAGAAGAAGAGCTTCAATTCCCCTTCTCCCCTCTCTCACTCTACATTGAACTACATAAGTGATTAGTAAAAGGTGGAGTGAGACAGTAGGAGGAAAAGGAGAACACTGTAGCTGATCTTCTTCTACAAGGGATACCTGCCATGGGTCCTTCTACCCATAGGAGGTTATTGACAATAGTGGCAGTAAGGAGGACAGAAGGGATGGTGGATATACCTAATCCCCAAGAAGTTTTGAAGTGAAGGAGGAGGAGTGGTTCCTTATCTCAAAGGGCTAGAATACACATGCTGTGCCTGAAACAAGTTCTTGAAGGAAGTAGTAGTAAGAAGTTTCTACTCCCTAGGCCCTAAATGAACTTCTTCAGAAAAAAATCTCTTTTAAACTCAGGAAATTTCACCTGGATCGAGTGATGATTCCATCAGCTTCAGGAAAGGGACAACACACCTGCAATAAGCATACAAGATAACCCTTTAAGGTAATACTGAAGTTAATTCTGTAAGGAATATCTTTATTTTTCTTTTCTGTTAAAAACATTGATCAGATATCATCCCAATGTGCTCTCGTCCCTTTGGATTGTCTCCTCACTGAATACCAGCTGAAATTCAAAGGTTTAATACTTATCTTCAATGCTGTCCACAGATTTGGCCCTAGTTATCTCAGGTACCACCTCACTTTGCATGATCATGATGCTCCCATGACAAATATATTCCACAAGAACAACCTCCAGAGTGAAGCATGTGTGCAGAAGATAGATCTTCTCTGTCACTTTGCTGCAAATCTTCAACTCCAAGAGCCTGTCAGGACAACTAGGGCCCCAACATCTTCTAAGCAAAATGAAAAAAAAAAATCTCCTTTTTTTAACCAGCAATAATATGTCACCTCCATAAATACTCCTCACCACTGATTAGAGGAGCGGGCAAAGAGAGATTTTTCTCCATCTCAGAATCAAAGGAAGGCATTCAGATACTCCAGTAGTGCACACAGAATATTAACACAAGTAGATATATCTTAGCCACTAAGTTTGTATATGCCCATAATCAATTTCAGTTGAAATCTACTGTAGGCAGACCTGACTGCATTTAGATGTCAAACTACATTGTTTCAAAAGCAAAGGCCATTTGTGCCTACAGAACAGGTACACACAGATGTTTTTGCAAAATTGAAGATCATTTTTGTAAATATATAATAAATCCATAAGAGAAGGAATTAATAAATATAGAAGATACTGAAGTTGTAATATTGATCACGAGTTGTTTGCAGCAATGGAAGAAAACATAAAAAGAAACTCTGTCCTGAGATACTGGACAAGGAAGAGTTGTGGGTACATGTTTAGGTCTCATGAGGTAGGTTAGCACACTTGTAAATACAATTCCTCAGGTGTCTAGAGAAGATTGGCTGAGTCACTTCATAAGCACAGGATAATATATGCACAACACACATGGAGGTCACAGATTCTGTGACTTTCCGCAATCTCCATGACTTTTGCAGCTGGCAATGTGGCTGCCCAAAGGGCTGCCCCAGCAGCTGGCCCACACCGGTGCTGCTAGAGCGACCCTAGCTCCAGCCGCACCAGTCACTCCTTGGCAACCCCCGGCTGCTGGCCCCAGGGACCACCTGAGCAGTGGCTGGTGCAGTTGGCCACAGGGACTGTGTGAGCAGCGGTCCCAGGGGCGGCCAGAGCAGCGGCTCGTGGGTGGTCCTGGTGGAGGCTGGAGCAGCAGCCCCCGGGAGCTGGCCCCAGGGAACGCCTGACCAGTGGTCCTGTGAGTGGCCAGAGCAGCAGCCCCGGGGCCAGCCACACAAGCCGCTGCTTTGCAGCTCCCGGCTGCTGACCTGGGGGACTGCCCAAGCAGCAGCTTGTGTCGCAGACCCCGCGGACAGGCTGAGCAGTGTGGAACTGGCCCCAGGCCCCACTAGAGCAATGGTGACCTGTGGGTCTCTAGGTAAGATTTAGTCAGGGGTATTTATAGGGGTATTTATAGTAAAGGTCATGGATAGGTCACAGGCCATGATTTTTTGTTTATTGCCCATGACTTGTCCATGACTTTTACTAAAAATACCCGCGACTAAACTGTAGCCGTAATAATCACAAAGTGTTTGTCTAATAAAGCCCTGTTTGGATGTCAGTTTCCAGTACAGCCAGCATAGATCTTTATGTAATAGGTAGTATGTAAAGAGTTACTATTTGTCAAAAACAGGTGCACAATCAACTTGTTGGCTAGTTAGGATAGGTAAAACCACATTTATTTCCAGAAAAAAGAAGAACAGGAGTACTTGTGGCACCTTAGAGACTAACAAATTTATTAGAGCATAAGCTTTCGTGGACTACAGCCCACTTCTTCGGATGCATATAGAATGGAACATATATTGAGGAGATATATATACACACATACAGAGAGCATAAACAGGTGGGAGTTGTCTTACCAGCTCTGAGAGGCCAATTGGTAAGACAACTCCCACTGTTTATGCTCTCTGTATATGTGTATATATATCTCCTCAATATATGTTCCATTCTATATGCATCCGAAGAAGTGGGCTGTAGTCCACGAAAGCTTATGCTCTAATAAATTTGTTAGTCTCTAAGGTGCCACAAGTACTCCTGTTCTTCTTTTTGCGGATACAGACTAACACGGCTGCTACTCTGAAACCTGTCATTTGTTTCCAGGTAAGTTTGGGTTATTTATTTAAATTCACACCTCCTTGGTACAGATAATCTAATGCAAATAAAAATCAGTTAGACTGCTCACTCTTCTGATTCTCATTCCTGGAGTTTGCATTATGAAGACAGAAAATGCAGTCACTGGCTCTCATCCATTTCATAAAAACAGACAATTGCTTTACTGATTGCCTCATATGTTTTTCTATTTATATGATGACCTGTGGGTTGTTTTTAAAGATACAAGCTGAATTCAGAAATATGGAAAAATGAAATAGAAAAGCTTATACCTTTCCCCCCTTAAAAACGCAAGTTTGAAATAGTAACAATGAGCTCAGTAGCAATGCTTTATCTGTTATATAAGGATCAAACTGTTTAAAGTACCAGGAAACCTTAACTACCCCCAGACTATGCTTATCTAACCGATAAAAGGCTTATGTTGGCCTTATTGCTTAAATATGATATATACAGTAGTATTTATCTTACTCTGCACTGCAGGGGGAAAAAGAGGTGGCAATCTGCCTTTAAGCAAACATCTATTCACATTGCTAAAAGGTATCCAATCCATAGGATACATTATGAAGTTGTGCAATAACAGATTTGTCCAGCCTAAGGATGTCATAGCAACTCATTAAATCAAGCTAGAAAACACATATTGTGTGTAGACTCTTTTTAAAATTATCACCTCACCATTATTAAGCAAACATGCCCCAGCAAACACATACACAGAAAAAATTCTCCGCTACTAAGTAACCAGCCTTACAAAGGAGGTATTGATTCAAAGAGCCATATTTGTATAAAACCAAAATAAAACAACATAATATAAAATCAGAGTAGTAACAAAATATATCTGTGGGTAACTAAACTTACCTGAATTTCCAGCTGTTCCTTAAAAGAGCAGAAACATTATTTATTTATTTCCCTACAAAAAGCTTGGCTTGGGGTTGTGTTTTCTTCTCCCTGAAAACAATAGATCACATCACTCACTGTAATAAAAGACAGTTCCTTAAATATAGATTTTGGAAAGTTTTTCCATTCACCGTTAAAAACTACCCTCAGCTCTGTTTTACGTGCTAGTGACAGAATGTTATTGCAAGGGAAAGACAAGTATCAGGAGGTAGCTGTGTAAGTCTGTATCCACAAAAACAACAAGGAGTCCGGTGGCACCTTAAAGACTAACAGATTTATTTGCTCATTAGCTTTCATTGGTAAAAAACCCACTTCTTCAGATGCATGGAGTGAAAGTTACAGATGCAGGCATTTTATTACTGACACATGAAGAGAAGGGAGAACCAGTGGAGAACCAGTGGAGAACCAGTGTTGGCAGGGCCAATTCAATCAGGGTGGATGTAGTCCACTCCTAATAATTGATGAGGAGATGTCAATTCCAGGAGTGGCAAAGTTGCTTTTTAGTGAGCCAGCCACTCCCAGTCCCTATTCAAGCCCATTTTAATACTGTTAAATTTGCAAATGAATTTAGGTTCCACAGTTTCTCTTTGAAGTCTGTTTCTGAAGTTTTTTTGTTCAAGGATGGCTACTTTTAAATCTGCTATAGAATGTCCAGGAAGATTGAAGTGTTCTCCTACTGGCTTTTGTATGTTAGCATTCCTAATCTCGGATTTGTGTCCATTTACTCTTTTCCATAGAGACTGTCTGGTTTGGCCAATGTACATGGCAGAGGGGCATTGCAGGCACATGATGGCATATATAACATTAGTAGATGTGCAGGTGAATGAGCCCCTGATGATGTGACTGATGTGGTTGGGTCCTCTGATGGTCTCTCTAGAGTATATATGGAGACAGAGTAGGCAATGAGGTTTGTTACAGGGATTGGTTCCTGAGTTAGTGTTTCTGTGGTGTGGTGTGTAGTTGCTGGTGAATGTTTGCTTCAGGTTGGGGGGCTGTCTGTAAGCGAGGACTGGCCTGCCTCCCAAGGTCTATGAGAGTGAGGGATCATTTTCCAGGATAGGTTTTAAATCATTGATGATGTGTTGGAGAGGTTTTAGCTGGGGGCTGTATGTGATGGCCAGTGGTGTTCTGTTATTTTCTTTGTTGGGCCTGTCCTGTAGTAGGTAACTTCTAGGTACCCGTCTAGCTCTATCAATCTGTTTCCTCACTTCCCCAGGTGGGTATTGTAGTTTTAAGAATGCTTGATAAAGATCTTAAGAACATAAGAATGGCCATACTGAGTCAGACCAAAGGTCCATCTAGCCCAGTATCCTGTCTACCGACAGTGGCCAATGCCAGGTACCCCAGAGGGAGTGAAGCTAACAGGTAATGATCAAGTGATCTCTTTCCTGCCATCCATCTCCACGCTCTGACAAACAAAGGCTAGGGACACCATTCCTTACCCATCCTGACTAATAGCCATTAATGGACTTAACCTCCATGAATTTATCCAGTTCTCTTCACAACCTACTCAGGCAAGGAGTTCCACAGGTTGACTGTGTGCTGTGTGAAGAAGAACATCCTTTTATTTGTTTTAAACCTGCTGCCCATTAATTTCATTTGGTGGCCCCTAGTTCTTATATTATGGGAATAAGTAAATAACTTTTCCTTATTCACTTGTGTCTGACAATTTTATTCTTTACTATTGTTTTAACTAAATGCCCGGTACTGATATTAGACTTATCGGTCTGTAATTGCCGGGATCACCTCTAGAGCCTTTTTTAAATATTGGTGTTACATTAGTTATCTTCCAGTCATTGGGTACAGAAGATGATTTAAAGGACAGGTTACAAACCATAGTTAATAGTTTCACAATTTCACATTTGAGTTCTTTCAGAACTCTTGGGTGAATGCCATCTGGTCCCGGTGACTTGTTACTGTTAAGTTTATCAATTAATTCCAAAACCTCCTCTAGTGACATAAAAATCTTGGCATACTGTGGGGCCATGCGCGTACCCACAGCAGTAACACTGACTTGAAGGTATAAGTTGTCCCCAAATCTGAAATGGTTGTGGGTGAGGACAAAGTCACAAAGCTCAGCCTCCAGGTGTGCCGTGGCCTCATCAGGGGTACTGTTCTTGACAGCTTGTAGTCCATCCTCATGTGGAATATTGGTGTAAAGAGCTTCTACTTCCATGGTGGCCAGGATGGTGTTTTCAAGAAGATTGCCAATGCAAAAAACAATCCCTCACTCTCACAGACCTTGGGAGGCAGGCCAGTCCTTGCTTACAGACAGCCCCCCAACCTGAAGCAAATACTCACCAGCAACTACACACCACACCACAGAAACACTAACCCAGGAACCAATCCCTGTAACAAACCTCATTGCCTACTTTGTCCCCATATATACTCTAGCGAGACCATCAGAGGACCCAACCACATCAGTCACACCATCAGGGACTCATTCACCTGCACATCTACTAATGTGATATATGCCATCATGTGCCAGTAATGCCCCTCTGCCATGTATATTGGCCAAACCGGACAGTCTCTATGTAAAAGAATAAGTGGACACAAATCTGACATCAGGAATGGTAACATACAAAAGCCAGAAGGAGAACACTTCAATCTTCCTGGACATTCTATAACAGATTTAAAAGTAGCCATACTTGAACAAAAAAAACCCTTCAGAAACAGACTTCAAAGAGAAACTGCGGAACTAAAATTCATTTGCAAATTTAACAGTATTAAAATGGGCTTGAATAGGGACTGGGAGTGGCTGGCTCATTACAAAAGCAGCTTTGCCTCTCCTGGAATTGACATCTCCTCATCAATTATTAGGAGTGGACTACATCCACCCTGATCCAATTAGCCCTGCCAACACTGGTTCTCTACTTCTTAGGTAACTCCCTTCTCTTCATGTGTCAGTATATTAATGCCTGCATCTGTAATTTTCACTCCATGCACCTGAAGAAGTGGGTTTTTTACTCACGAAAGCTTATGAACAAAAAAATCTGTTAGTCTTTCAGGTGCCAGCAGACTCCTCGTTGTTTTTAAGGGAAAGACAGAACTCTACATACTTGGGAAGCATCAGGGAGTAAAAGGAGGACTAAAAAGAGAGAGCGAGAGAGACTGGTTTTAAATATTTGGCTTGGTTTGTTTATTTTTGGTGATTTTTGGTGAGGACTTTATGTTATTTTAAATGAGATAGGGACAACTGCTATCCATAGCTGTGGAGCTAGGAGTAACTGGCAGAATTCAAGACTCTCATGTATCCTCTCTGTGGCCACACTCTTCTGAACTATCTGGCCATAGCATGCTGGAGGAAGACACAGATTCATACTGAGGCCCTGATCCTTCAATATTTAAGTCAGTACAGGGAGCTGATGCTAAGCTTTCTTTCCATCCATCTCTGAACTTTGATTAGCTTTGTTTTGGCTTTGCACAACAGGCCAACATAGGTTAGATTAATCAACTGCAGACATAATGCACACTACTTTCCTAGGGCTTTCCTGACCTGGAAGATCACAGGTATGTTCTGATTCTCTAACTCTTAATGATTAATGAATATTATCCATCTGGTTGAGGTAATCAATTCACACCTCCATCTCAGTACTTTAGTTAAAAAAAACAAGAAGCTCTGATTTAATTAATAAATCATCAAACTATATCTACACTATGCAAGTTGATTTTCATATTCAGTGTACTCTGGAAAACTGTTGTATTCCATGAGGATGCTGAACACAAATCCAAGATATTTAAAAAAAATCCTAATAATTCTTACAATTTTATCTATATTAAAACAAAATTATGTGTAGCCAAAAAGTTGTATATTTAACCCTTCTTTATGCATGAGCTGGAATATATTTACTTCCTACCTGGTTTATAATTAACATTTCAGACTTTCTTGTCTTCTCCTTCAATTGAAAATGGGGCACAAGCTCAAAAATACCTGACTAACCCTTTAAATTATTATAGCAAAGCACACAAGCACAGGCCATCTCAGATAAGTGGGAAGGAAGATCCATTTGTTCAATCAAGCCTTTGCTGGAAAGAAAAGAAAGAATCCAACCATAACTCTAACTAAAATGCATCTGTTACTTCATCTCACATCATTCATGAAGGAGACATTTTTCTTGAGTGATACAGTAAAGTGCTATTGTCTCACAAAAGAAGATATCACAGAGGCAAAAATCAAGATTGTTACACTTTTTTGCTTTGAAAGAAAGAAAGAATCTTAGAAGATTCTTCAAATGATGTTTTAGCTCAGTATCTATTAATTTCAGCACAGCCTTCTGGATAGTCCTTCCACTATGGGAAATTACCAATCATTTATCATCACCTACTCCCCTGCTTACAGGGCCCTATTAACCTCAGTGTCAGGACCTGCCTTCTGTTCTTGGATAACAGTTGAGGACAATGAATGCCTCAAAACAACAAAGCATCACTCTTATTAGTCTCTTATTTATTTCCTCAGATTTTCATTAGCCAACATGATTGAAGTTGCACAATATTGTTTCATGTTCACAATTAATTCAGTCCCTTTCTTTGCAGAGTCGTCTGTTTTGTTGAAATAAAACAAAACAAAAAGAATCTATGATCTGGAAATTGCCACAATGAGTTTGTTTCTTTGCTCTTTAATATGGATTATTTATAAACACTGAGATGAACATCTGAAGTAAAAAAGGAAAATGCAAAGCACTAAGGCTGACACTTTGGGAGCCTATTCTGCAGAAGTTCTCGAGGGAGAGTTCCTGTTCCTTGCCGCAGCACTTCTGGTTGGTGCTGTTCCACTCAGCCCAATGTAGGTGTAGGCACTCCCAGCTCAGGTACAACCTTCCCATATAAAGCCCAGTAGTAAACAATCTTCTGATCAGCACTCTACTTCTGGTTCACAAACAAGTGTTCCAACAGTGATGATCAGATGGCAGTTGTAAATGGCCCTGTGCAGTCCATAATGCAGGCATGGTTGTTGGGTGGGAGGATACTGGGGAGAACTAGGGAGGAGTCCATTTATGTGGTGTGAAATGCAGGAGGAGTTATGCTTTAAGGATGGAATGGGATGGAGAAAACCATGGAGAGGCTGAGGAGACAGAGCAAGAGGAAGACTCGGAAAGAGGGATAGAGAAAGCAAAAGGAAGACAAGGGCAGAGAGCGGAGAGAAAGTCTAGTAAATGAGAAGGGAAAACCAGAAACACTGAAAGCTAGATAGATTCTCTCCCAGTGCTCACACACAGCAGATCCTCTATACACTATACACTGATGGCCTCCTGCCACTCTTTTTCCTATCAGTACTCTATTGCTCACCCCCAATCCACCTTGGTTAGTGAGAGAAGAGAGGCTTTCCTGCTATTGTTCCAACAGATCAGCGGCATCAGAATGTACTAGCTCAAGCTTTCACTCATCTACAGTTTACTCAAACATAAAGACTACTATCCCACACAATTTTCATTTGAAAATTAAAAATGGTGACACTACAGTAGAACCTCAGAGCTAATAACACCTCGGGAATGGAGGTTGTTCATAACTCTGAAACATTCGTAACTCTGAACAAAACATTATGGTGGTTCTTTCAAGACTTTACACCTGAACATTGATTTAATACAGCTTTGAAACTTTACTATGGAGAAGTAAAATGCTGCTTTTAACTATCAAAATTTAAATGAAGCAAGTACAGAAACCGTTTTCTTACCTTGTCTTTTTGTTTAAACTTTCCCTTTATTTTTCTAGTTGTTTACACAGTACTGTATTTGCTTTTTTTTTTTTTTTTTTTTTGGTCTCTGCTACTGCCTGATTGCATACTTCCGGTTCCAAAATGAGGTGTGTGGTTGATTGGTCAGTTCGTAACTCTGGTGTGTAACTTTGAGTTTCTACTGTAATTGTAGCTCTGCTCATTATCTGTACTCACCCAGTTCAAAAGCAAATTTCATTCTATGTGGTCATGTTTGTGCATAGGGTGTTATACATACATCTGGTGCACACATGTTTTGAAAATTTAGCTCCAAATGCACTTGAAACTTCCTTACATAAAATTAACCTGTTTCATCCCTAAAACCTAGTGGAGATGCATTTGAAATGGGTCACTCTTGGTTAAGTGGTTCAATTTAAACATGGAGTTATGCACTCTACTCCCATCATTACAGAGGCTGGCAACAGTTTAAACGACTGGGACAAATTAATCACATTTGATATACAAGACAATTGAACTGCATTTCCCTCCTGGACAACTGAGCTCAGATCACAGGATATCATTACCCTCTTCCTCCAGC
This sequence comes from Trachemys scripta elegans, assembly GCF_013100865.1. Taxonomy (NCBI): domain Eukaryota; kingdom Metazoa; phylum Chordata; order Testudines; family Emydidae; genus Trachemys; species Trachemys scripta. Next base: position 243,138,309 of record NC_048298.1, on the reverse strand, counting down.
CCCAGGCCTAATCACTAGAGCTGGACAGAAATTTTCCAACAGAATGTTTTTCCATCTGAAAAGGCTGATTCATAAAAAGTGAAATATTTCACAGCAATGTTTCAATTTTGAAAAAAGAATATGTCAAAAGACAAAAAGACAAAAGTTAGATTTCCATTTTTAGAATGGAATGTTTCATTTTTTGTTTCAAAATGACTTTTTGTACAAACATTTTCCACTACATATTTTTTTTAAATGTCATATTCAGAACAAAACATTTCAGCAGACACAAAACATTATTAAATTTGTTTTATTTTATTTCATGGGAAATCTCTTTTTTGTTTGTTTGGTTTTGCTTTGTTCCTTTTTGGAATGAAAAAAAAATTCAAAATCACGGAACTTCCCATGAAACAGAAAATCCGGTTCCCACACAGATTTCCTAATCACTCTTCCTCACAATCCCCCAGTCCCTTGTTTTTATCCATTTGCGAGTGTGGCATTTGTTGTGAGAATAAGGGCTAATGTTCAGATCTGACCAGGAAGAATATATTGAATACAGAGCCCTGGTTCATTCACTGGGCAGGTAAATTAGGCATGTGTAAATGTGCTGTATAGTTAAAGTGCCGAGTTTAATTTTCTTTGAGTCATGACTCGGTCAAACAAAATTGGTTTTCACCTGAACACTCAAAAGATACTTCCCATGGAGGGCCATTTCCTAGCCCAATATGTGCTTTCTACCCCAGCTGTTTTAGTGCTACATCTATTAACAAAATAGTGCAAGGATTTTATGAATAATGAGAAATATTTTTTTCTGATTTCTCCATTCTCCTTATATTTAATAATGGACTTATATTTTAGAGGGACAAAAATCTTTTTTGGTCAGAACCAATCCTGGAAAATTTCAGTAAAGATATGAGTTACTGGATATACGGCTACAACAGAAATGTCTCTGCAAATTTAACTATATCAGTCTTTGTCATAGGAACACAATATAGTGGAATACAAGGGGGAATTTTTTAGACAGCTTCCATTCACAGAGCCAGAGTAAGCCCTGCTTTTAAATAGGGATTATCCATGATCAATGTGAGGAGCTGGTGTCATTATGCTAAGGCATCACCGGTAGGAAACAGGGCAGAATGGGAGCATATATTGCACCCTTACAAAGAGTGTTGAGCTCTTGCTCTGGTCTGTGCTCCCCCAAAGTAGAGCTGATTGAAATTTGGGAACTGGGGGAAGGGGATCCCCTCCAGAAAATTTTGATGAAAATTAAAAACTGTTTTCCACAAAAAACATTCCACTGAAAATTTTGACTTTTTGTTGAAAAATTGAGAGTTTTCCCTTTTCAGTCAGAAAAGGTTTCGATGAAAACTCAAATTTTATACATGGAAAGCAGAAACTTGTGGCAAAATTTTTTGTGTAGTTGAAAATCCAAATTTTCAGTTGGAATTTTTTTGACCAGTCCTACCTGAAAGGAATTCTAATTGAGACAGTTTTTGTAATATGACTCTCCTCACTCCTCTGTGACATGTGACTTAAAGCTGCCTCCTCCCCCATTATGTACACCATACTGTACTACTTTACAATACAAATTCTGTATCTAGCCTGATAACATGGTGAATTTTGGGGATGAGAAACTGAATCCTGAAATTTTGCTCCCCATCTTGGGAAAGCATGTTATTAAATATTTATTAGAAATTAGCATACTGTTTATTCTCTGCACTCAGTTAGCCTACATGTAGAAATTTTGTAATTTCCAAATCAGATATCTTCAAGTTATTTATAACCACTTTCAGGTTTAAAAAATAAACTATTTTTAGTAATTTGAGTGCAAAAAGTTACTGACATATTTCATAGATTCTAGGACTGGAAGGGACCTTGAGAGGTCATCGAGTCCAGTCCCCTGCCCTCATGGCAGGACCAAATACTGTCTAGATCATCCCTGATAGACATTTATCTAACCTACTCTTAAATATTTCCAGAGATGGAGATTCCACAACCTCCCTAGGCAATTTATTCCAGTGTTTAACCACCCAGACAGTTAGGAACTTTTTCCTAATGTCCAACCTAAACTTCCCTCGCTGCAGTTTAAGCCCATTGCTTCTTGTTCTATCCTTAGAGGCTAAGATGAACAACTTTTCTCCCTCCTCCTTATGACACCCTTTTAGATACCTGAAAACTGCAATCATGTCCTCTCTGTCTTCTCTTTTCCAAACTAAACAAAACCAATTCTTTCAGCCTTCCTTCATAGGTCATGTTCTCTAGACCTTTAATCATTCTTGTTGCTCTTCTCTGGACCCTTTTCAATTTCTCCACATCATTCTTGAAATGCAGTGCCCAGAACTGGACACAATACTCCAGTTGAGTCCTAACCAGCACAGAGTAGAGCGGAAGAATGACTTCTCGTGTCTTGCACACAACCAGGGCCGGCTCCAGGCACCAGCCTGGCAACAGGTGCTTGGGGCGGCTGCTCCAGAGAGGGGCGGCACGTCCAGGTATTCGTCGGCAATTCGGTGGACGGTCCCTCACTCCCGCTCGGAGTGAAGGACCTCCCACCAAATTGCCGCCGCAGATTGCGATCGTGGCTTTTTTTTTTTTTTTTTTG